>NW_020538991.1:0-20000 GCF_003426905.1 Ctenocephalides felis
TATTGTGCACCCATGAATGTTGTTCACCATTGGAGAAATTGGAGATATTTGCTAATCCCCCGTGTAAAACCCACAATTAGAATTTTGTCCTCTACGACCGACACAGACAGAAGTACTGTCGCGAGTATCATCATTACCGCCCTGGTTATTTTCATAAAAAAATTAGGTTTTAAATGTTGGTCACGCCTTCGCCGATAGGCCACGCCCACGAAACTGTCAAATACCTGAGCCTGCCAGTCGTGGGTCTGCCAGTTATATACTCGTAAAAACTGAACTAATATGTTAACCTAAGGTACTGAAAAGTAAAGTAATTTGAACTTATCCTATATACGTTCTATCCTATGTTACCTATATCCACAAATAAATCGGAGAAAATAATACAAATGATATAATTTAAGAACACTAATCATACAAAAATGAAATAAACCTGATCTAACCTCTAACTATTTCAGCAACAAAATAAATACACATACAGATCTAGAAGCCGGAAAATAACAATGATTACAACATGAAAAACTTGATATTCCTATGCGCGAATCCCAATTATGTTTGACAGACTTGACATTTACACACTAATCACAGCCATCGCTACTGTCTGATACTTCTCTCTGTATTTCATCTTCTCACTTTTATTTTATATTATAATATATTTTTCACATGTACCGCATTACTTCTTTAGTGGCACAATGTAATTGTTTGTTTTAATCCGAGAATATATGAAATGAATAAACGTAAAAATTCGCTGATTTGTCTAATAGAAGTATGCAACAAATTGTAAAGCAAAAGGTTGATGATTTTCAAAAGTTCGTGAATGGAATCGCGAGGACAATACTGTTTTTTCTTCAACTAGTGGTACAAGGGGTACTAGTGGAGACGTAACCGAAGCAAGTTTAGTTTGTCAATTGAAAATCGGGTCTCGTAATGCATTTTTCTTAAAAAGCTTTTTTGGAATTATTCTTAGTGACCTAGTAGTTAGGTAACCTGCATATGAATTTTATGGGTTTATGAAATAAAATAAAATAAGAAAATGTACGAAAAACATAACTTGAGAAATTCTAACTATCTAGTAAATTATATTTAATTTAATTAATATTGTATCTTGTTTTCCTTCGGTAGAGTTTTGCATAGCAATTCATCACATAAAAGTATAACCCGTGTTCCAGAAGTTCGAGAAAATTGTGAGCGATTGGCTTTGTTTCATTAATTTATAAATGAGCTGTTCAGTGCACACATCGACTAACTCCGAAAGTCAGAAAGTGGAGAAAAGCGATAAAGTAATGTATAATGCTTTTAAAAATTCCTGTTTTAATATAAATTGAAAAATATATTTTAGAACGTATAAATACATATATAGCTTACATGTAACGGTATATAAGATTTATAACTATTAATAGTGAGAAAATAATTATCATTAAAGTTAAAGTTTTGATTAGACTTGTGGAGTTAATCAAGTTTTCAACTTTTTTTAAACTTTAAACTTTTTTTTAAAATTCGGATCTTCATTGTAGTCACACTTAAATCGTATATCGTTGGGTTTGGACCTTTCTATTCTAAATTCAGCGCATTTTAGGCCAATTTTCTGGACACCCTGTTATGGTTACTTTTCTGTTATTGATTTATTGTTCTGAATAAATAAAAAATCTTAGTGAAGCATTCGGCTTAGCTACAGTGGCGCTTTTTTCTTAAATGTTTTTATTATATTGTATCAACTATCTGGTAAAATTATGTCTCGATTTTTTTTCGCACGTGACTCAATAATAACAAAATCTTGAGTTAATAGATTAATAACTATTTTCACCGACCAGAATTTTATTTTTAATTAAGTTAGCTCTTATTTCCGTACTTTGAACAAGTTTCAATAAACTTCAGGCAGTTTTAATGTTCTTGTTTTGCCGGGTACACGAATTTTAGTAAGTTATTTTTTCAAAGTTTGTAACGTCTTCGATGTCTTTTATAAAACTAGATGCATTTTTTTCGAGACCCACAACACCCTACAGTTCTGTGTTCTTATTCGTAAATCATGAATTTGAAACCCGAAATCCAACCTAACCAGAACATATACACTACAGAATGGAGTTAATCAAAATGTCTTCTGAAATGAATGACTTATGGATTTAGTGGTCAAAAAAAATTTTCGTTTTACAGTGGCAATTTTTATTCTTTTGGAAAATTATTATAATCATAAAAAGTTATGATTATACCAAGTTCTTTCCCACTAATATCTCAGTTTTTTCAAAAAGTGGAGTTAGTCGATGTGTGCACTGAGCGGCTCAAATATACTTACATGTGCCACTATTTGAGATTACACTTACGGATACTCTCGGATATTAAATAGTTCAGTTGTATGTGCTACTAGTTGAACATACATAATTTCATTTGTTCATGAGATTCTTGTTGAACAAAAATTAATCTTAAAGATCTGCGCATCATTTCAAGTACAAAAAACTATTCAAATTAAGTATTGTATTGTTGATGTAAAGTGCCGGTAGTTTTCTTAAATTATGTTTTTTATATTAAATATGTGTCGTCTTGAATATATAAAATTTATTCAAATGTATAGGGTTTGGATAGAAATTTTAATTGCTGAATGCTAAGAAAGCAAATTGATAAATATTAAATAACAGGAGGAAAACAAGATTATGGTGATAGTAGTGTTATAAATTAAATAATATGATAATAATTTGCTTCTACATGAAATAACATGAGTATAAAACATGTCATGAAAAAAGTCAAACTTGGCCCAGACAAATATGTACATAATATGAGAAGTTCGTGATAATATACGATATTTGTACAATTTTCAACAATATATGTATATAATAATTATGATTCAAATATCAAATGAGATGGGACCAGAACATTAATCTTGGATTTTTTTAAATTTTGGACTATTCGTTTAGAATACCCAGATTAAGATGCGATAATGCCCAGAGGAAATGGATTTTTAATGACCATTGTGATACTACCAATACTAATAATTGGATTGATACGCCAGACTGACGACTGTCTTAAAACATGTTTTGTAGGAAATCTTGCAAAGCTTTCAATCTAGTCAAAGACCTTCAAATTTATCTTACTGATTGTGAAAATAGTTTTTGACCAAATAGAAAGAGCATGGGCATTGGAGATTATCGATTTTCATATAATTACACAACGAGTTAAATAAAATGGTAGTCTTAGTTTAGTCAAAGACTTTTAAATCGGTGACAATCACAATCAAAGACAAACGAAGATATTTTAATACTTGTAGAAATAACTCAGTCGTGAATATTGATTTGCTAGTTATGATGATAAAATCTTGAAACCTTCAACTGACTTAGCTGATCTCTGGGACAAGTTATTTCCGATCTTCGACAAATTATTTATTGGTTTAACATATATCGCTAAATTTGTGAAGTCATATGATGGAAATGGAGACATGAGATGCAGCATGGATATTATAAAAATAAAAAATGAAGCTGAATAAAATCGATCTCGTACTCATTTCACGATATTTAAAACCGATATTAATAATTTGTATTCACAATTGCAAATGTTGAGAACATTTTGGAGAATAATTAATTACTATTTACCCAAGAAATAAAATACATTTAACTGATTTTTAATATTCAACAGGCAACACATCATGAATTGAGTAAAATGTAATAGTATTGCCTTTGTTTTTGACTAATATTTCTAATTGGAAAACAACAGACACTCTAAAACATATCAACAATACATACAAATTAATATATCGATGTGGTAATTTGAATGTAAAATTATATAAATCAATTGAATAATATAATTAAAATCATTTTATATAATAATATAAGAGCACATATTATATCTTTGGTACACATGGGTAAAACAAAATATTTTGTCTTATAATTATGCATTCACATGTTTCTACTTACCACTATATTTCATATACACATATATCGCGCGGCATAAGATTTATTTTTGAGCATACAAGATGCTGCACATTTTGTAGTAGGTGAAGTTCCCATTTTTTATTATTATATGTATTAGAAACAAAAATACTTATCGATATTTTCTGGTTCTTAATACATTCCATTCTTAATATTAGATTTATTTTCTTTTTATGTTGTTGTTTGTGCCATGCAAAGTCTAGTGGAATATTTTATTTTTAATATCTGAACGATTTATAAATACCACTCTATCAGCAAGTGCACTACTTTCATTTCAGTTTTATCTTTCACATGCTATTGTTTTATATTTTTTTAAGTTACATATATCAAGTTATGTTTATCAAACAAAAAAATATTAGGGTTTCAATAAAAAGAACTTTTCCACGAAACTGCTGATCGGTATATATTTTAAAATCACAGCTAGTTATATTTATGTTAAACTCTATTTGAAGAGAGCGTACCGATTCAATATAAGTTTTCTTTAAGCAGGTTTTTAAATCTTCAAATAGAGTTTAACAAATGCAAACAGGGACAAAACGAGACTGTAAAAAACTTTGCTTTTAGGCTAGAAATGAAGGTTTTGTATTGTGTGACTTGCATAGCCCTACCTTCTAGTTTAACTTTAAATTTTAATAGTGCTTTATGCTCAGTTGGATCTATACTTTTAAAAACATAAGTACAAGTATAAGCACATTGGTATAATTGGTAAAGTATATATTTTTTAACATTACTATTATTTAAATGGGTAAACACACAAATAAACATAACCATTCGGAGTTTAAGATAGAAATGCCACATTTTTTTAAGCAGTTTTTAGCATGTATTCAAATTTTACGGGAAATGTAAAAAGCGAAGGGATCTTGTCATTTTTGAAGAAATTTTGAAACGTTATTTAGTAACCACGTGTTTGTTTCGTTCAGAGCCGTATTGTCGAATTGTTTGTTTATGACCCTGTCGTTATGCAATTGCAAAAACAACCCCTCAGCGAAGCTTCTTTTAATTACGTTCTTTTCAAAATGTAAAAATTTTGGGTTGAAAGAATCTATATTATGGTTTAAATTATTAATATGCTCGGTTAACATTGTCTTGAATTGTTTGGAATTTTTGAGTTCATTATATGACTCCAAGTCTAAATGGTTTATATGGTCGGTGAGGTCGTTTTGTTTGTTGATAAGGTAGTTGCGTCTGTTATTTATGACTGAGTTAATTATGGTTGTAGGGTAAGAGTTATTTTTTAGTGTGCTTATTACCAGGTCAATGTTGGTGCCGCAGAAATTTTTATTAGATAGTAGTGTGGCGTGGTGTGTTAAATTTATTATTGTTGCCATTTTTATTTTAAGAGGGTGGTATGAGTAGTAATTTATATATCGCCCGAAGCTTATTGGTTTCTGGTACTAGTTAGTAATTAGTGGCCATTTGTACGTATTAGTATGATGTCTAGAAAGCTATTCGAATTCATTGTCTCTAATTCATTGTAAACTGTTGTTTTGTATTAAAATTGTTAAAATTATCAGTAACGCTGCTAATGTCTTCTTCCGTAATACAAGTAATAATATCGTGTACATAGCGGAAATCAAAAGATTTGTTTATTATAATTTTTAAATATTTTGTTTTCTATTAGTTGCAAAGAAATTTCTACTAATGAGGTAGATGCGGGCGATCTCATTGAGGTGCCAAAAAATGGTAATAAAAGGATCCGTTGAATTCAAAATAGGTCTTAGAGACAATGAATTTGATAACCTCTCTAAACCAATGTAGGGATAATGTGGTGTGAAGACTGATTTCACACCATATGATAGTAATGGCATCTAGTATTCAGTGTAGTGGAACATTTGTAAATAAAGATATAACATCTAGGCTAATTAGTTTATAATTATAAGGGATGGAAATGTTATTGAGATGTTTGACAAGCTCGAACGAATTTTTTATATAATATGGGGACTGTTTTGTGATTGTTGTTAAGACATTACTAATGTATTTAGATAATTTATATAGCGTGGAATTTATGTTTGAAACGATCGGTTTATATGGTAAGTTTTGGAAAGCATGGGTGTAAATTTTTTAGATTTGTAGCTGTATCTTTTGTTTTTTGTTTGTTAGTAACTAATTTGTCTGCAAGTTTATGACAGGAGCGGTCAATATGTTCGGATGGGTCGTTATTTATGGTCGTATAAGTACTGGTGTCCGAAAGTGATTCAAATCCGAAATTTTGTCAAATAGTCATCTTCATCAAGTTTAACTGTGACGTTTCCTTTATCTGCTCTGCTCTGAGAATAACGTTCTAATTCGGAAGAATTGATATTCGAAATATTTTTGTTGCAAAAAAGAGTTCTAGTATGTGATTTTAATTTAGGGTCTTTAATTTGTTGTAAACCACCATATATCTACATTTATATATAACACCTAAAAGTAAGACCAAAACCCATCTTTATGCTGTTATGTTTTTTTTATTGCTATATAGTATGGCAAACACAAACATATGCAAATGAAATTAAAATAAGTGAAATGATAAATAGAGTCAAATTGAATTATATTTCTACATTGTCCGCAATAGTAATATTATTTCTATATCGCTGCTTCGCAAATCTTAAAAAATCTAGCAAAGACGCTTCGAAAACTTCATTATTTATTTCAGTATATGCCGTTCGGGCTGCAACTAAAAGAAATAAGTTATGAGTCACAGTTAATACATATATTTTAATTTAATGCAAGAATACCTTCCATAAGTTTAATTAAAAGTAAGTCTTTTATTGGAAAGTTATCCCTTCGGTCACACCATGTGCATTTTGCAGCCAACTTCTTTGTAAACAAGTGTTTTTTACAAAATTCTTATTAGGATCTGCCTACCCAAACATTTTCATGTTCCTCCCGCTGGACACTATTTTGGGGTATTGCTTTGATAGCACTTATCAAGGCATCATTATATATCCAACTTTCCTTCACGTAGTGAATAAATAGTTATGAATAAATAATAATTAAGACACAATAACTATAAATCACTTACTTTATATCCGTGACAATCTTTCCATCGAGACCTCTACAGGCAGAGGTCCCTGTCTGTAGTTAGGGCCCTATTAGAGAAATAACCTAACTATAGCCCCTGTGCTATAGTTAGGGCCCTATTAAAGAAATATTGCAAACTTACTTCGGCTAGGTCTCCAATAGTACCTCTTGCAATACTAGTTGATGGATCGGTATTGTCCTGAATCGCGTTATCTCAAAAACTTATGATAATCATCATATCAACTTTTTGCTTTAAAATTTGTTTTATAGATAATAGTTTAAAAAAAGCATTAATTAGGGACTCAATGCTCCTAGTTTTTCGTATTTTAATAGCATGAGCCTTGTGACTTGCGGAAATTCTGCAAGTCCTGACATTATGCTAAATACGAGATTAATGCGACAAAGTGCTAACAGAAAGATCTAATATTTGTTTAGCTGACAAAACAATATGCATATCATAAAATTTCTTATGGATACAGTTCAAAATTTTATCCAAACCTAGAGAAAACAAATCTTGCTCCTCCTCCATGAAAATAAGAAGATCAACTAGAATACATGCACAGGCATCAGTTTTCTTTTTTTTTCATGAAGGAGCCGATTGTACTCATTTTTGTTTGAATCCGCGGTTCCTCTACACAAGTACTTTCTGTAAGGGCACTTAGGCAATTAATCAGGATCTGTCACAAATTTCCCAACACAGCGTGTAGGCAAAGATACTCGCGGTGGAAAAATATCCTTCACCAACCTTACCTCGGAGTACTTTTGTTTAGCCAGTGTGCCAACGGATGGCTGGCCCCAACCTTGTGCGAAACTAGTTTTTGTAGTGCTTCTTGTTGTATTTAAAAATACAATAAGTGCACATATGTGCTTGCATTGCTTTTCAAGTTGAGCACAGCATGTGTAGAAAGCGTCAACTACAGTACGATTTTCACCGGGCTACAAGAAATAATTTGCTAAATCCATTTCATATTTTTCTAATTTATTTATATCCTTTTACCTGCAATTTCACTTTATACGGCGACGGTGTCGAGACAAACTTTTGAGGTATAACGTAACATGTAATTACATTTTCTACACCTCGCTTCTCCTAAACTTTTTTCAAATGGTCCGCGGCTACATTTTTGCTTTTCCAATCGTATTAGCACCGAAGGTGATATTTGTTTTCACAGGTTCGAAGCTAGTTCTTAAAATTATTTTCATCCTGACTGTAAATATAATGCATATTAATAATTAAAAACAAAATTAAAATTTTGAATTTCATTATTCTTACCTCTGTTATTGTAAATAAATAGAAGATCAATTAGCTTAATATAATCTAAATGAGTAGCATATTTTATATTTCCTGCAATATGAATTTATATTTTAAAATGTGTACATAATGGTATAATATCATAGCCTGTAGTATTTTCAATATATTTTTTTTAGCTGTAAAATACTTCACTTCTTCCCTCCATTCCAGTCTCCAGACTGTGCTATAACAACGTTTATGCGATTGATGATATCAAACTGTCATTTTAGTAAAACTAATTCAAATAGCCGCTGCAAATGATTTTTAATAAACTTGAATATACACCAGAAATTGTCGTTAAATTATACCTCAACATATAGCACATGATATTAAATAATAAACTCTTAACACATACATGTACTATTATTATACATTATTAAACATTAAATGTGTGTGTGTGTGTGTGCGCGCGAATGAATAAAGCTATAATATTTGATCATGCATACTGACAACAATATTACATAACATTAACGCCGAGAAGTCTAACTTGTTTTTCCGTCCTCTGGCTGAATATTGCATTGCTATACTTCTTGAAAAAACTTTTTTGATTACAGCCGTTACAGTTGCATTTAAAGTAGTTTGGCCAACCATAGACAAAAGAACTACCTATTATGAACAAGTTATATATATGTATATATGTATATATGTTATGTATATATATATATATATATATTGGTGAGTTATTTACAAACGGGCAGTAACACCAAGTAAAAAAAATAAAGTAGTTTTTGAAATACTTTATTTATCCATACGTTTCGGTCTTCATCGAGACCGTCATTCAGTGAAATAACTAAAAGATTTTATATGATGTAGGAGGAAAATATTATAAAGTTATAGAACTTATATATATAAATACTTACAGAAATTAATTATACAAAATACACTACACTATTACACTGTGATAAACCAAGCTGGAACTTTTAAACTAATTATTTTTTTTGACAATTTTTGGTTACATTCTGATGTGTACAGATTGACTAACATCTAAATACTGAATGAATTGTGTTTACAAATTTTGTGAAATGTAAAAAAACTGGCAAACATATGTTTTTAGTAAAATAATAAAATAATAAAATACACGCTTCATTCAGATATGGTGGTGTTTTTAAAATGGTCAAGGATTATTTTATAGTCATTGCAAAGCGAATTGTTGTCCAATCTTTTATTTATGGCCGTCTCGTTGTGTAAAGATATTAGGCATCCTTCGCTAAATCGTCTTTTAAATAAATTATTTTCGAAATGTAAAATCGTGGGATTGGAAAAATCAATGTTATGTTTGAGCTGATTAATGTGATCCGTTAATTGTGTTTTATTCTGGTTCTTATTTTTAGAGTTGTTTTTGTGTTGTAATGTTTTTTTGTGCAAGTTTTGACTGGCAATTAAGCTTATAAACTAGATTACTTAAGATTCTTAGGTTAAATTTCGAGTTTAATTTTGTAAAAAGAGTTGAAAAAGTGTTATCGGAAGTACAAACTACTCTAATATTATTGTTATTGCAAAGTTTTCTTCACGGGTAATGTAATTCTTTAATGAAAGGTAAACTTATAGTTCCGACGTAGTTTTTAAGGTTTGGGTTTTCAATTGAATTATTGTGGCGGTTTTGGAGATATAGGATTCTATTTTTTGTTATGGATTGGATGAGGTGTTGCGGGTAGGAGTTTTTGGTTAGGATTTGTGAAATGAGAGAGAGATTCTTTCTTAATTTAATTCTTTATTTACTGTGTGATAATAATGCGTGGTCTATTAAGTTTATGATTGTGCCTATTTTGAGAGGGGGTGGTAAGAGTGGTAATTAAGATAACGGCCTGAGTATGTTAATTTGTGATACCAATCAGTTATTATATTATTATTTTCGCGAAAGAAACAAATGGAACGTGAATAAATTTTTTTTTAAAGAATTAAATAATCTGAAATGAATATTTAATGAATTAAAAATGCAATTCTAGATTAAAATATTTATTTTCATGAAAAAAAAATCGAAGCATTTTACTGTAATATTTTTTTAAAATGATATCATGTGAAAATCTTACAATATACAAGTATATAATAAATTTAAACTAATAAAATAATACAATAAACCTAACAAAATAATACAATGAAAAACTTAACTATAATATTACAATAAACTTAACTAAATATTCCAATAAACTTAAATATTCCAATAAACTTAACTAAACCTAAAAACTAATCCTTTCTTCCGGTCTTCTCTTCGTTCCTGGTGTACCGGTCCTGTGCGTGACGAAGCCATCCTCTATTGTAGTCTCCTACCCGAGCCTCCGACACTTTAATTTCCTTAAATACCATTTCAGCTACAATCTCTGAGATCATTGTTAGTTTAAAAAAATAATACAAATATTTTAGGTAAAGTGTTTCATTATTTACTAATATAAGAACATCATTATTACCTTTTATCAATTTAACAAACAGCAGACTTCCAAAACAAACAGCTTACTTTGCTCCCGGCCCAGCTGTACTCCTTGGCAACCACATCAGTAAATATAATCTTGCATAATGAAACAGTTGCCACTACTGGACATTGTCCGCCATTACGCGCAAGCCGTGTTTTCTTAATATAAAAACAGCATATCATTATTACATACTCATTATACGATCCTTTTTGAATAAGTATATATTTAGCAAACTCCGTTTTGTTGTGTCAGTTCTAAGCAATTTCTCAAAATCAACTAATATTTCGTCATTTTCCACCAGCTACAATCTAAACAAGTCTTCACAATTGTCAACATCCTCTTCGTTCCTCTGCAGCGGTTTGTTGACCACTGAATTGAGCAATTCAGTAATCCGCTGCAATTGCATTTGCACCCTCGAAGTGCTTTTCGTTGTATCCTCTTTGCTTTTCGTTATTTTCCTTTTTACATCCTCTTGAGAATCTGCATTTGTTATACTTTTATCATCTCTATAACATATTTTTAAATAATGTTAGTAGCAACTTACCAATTATATGCTGCATTTGCAATCCAATCCTTGCCATGCTCCTTTTAGTTTCCTCCTGCCCACTAGCTCTCTGGATTTGTTCTTGGGAATCTGCATTTGTTAAATTCTTTCATTATCTTCATAATATATATTTACATTTCATTAGTAGCAAAGCAACTTACCTATTATCTGCTGGGATTGCATATTTACTTTCTCTGTGCTCCTTGTTGCGTCATCTTTCCTTTTCATCTGTTCTTGGGAATCTGTATTCGTTGAACTTTTTTATTATCTTCATAACATATATTTGCATTACATTGCATTAGTATCAACTTACAAATTAGTGGCTGAACCATTGTTGTCAGACACTACTGCTCCCAGCTGCTTCATAAATCCCACATGTAGGTGATTCTTAAATTTATTATTGTGTATTGCATATTAATTCTTAAATTTATTATTAAGAGTTCTCATTACAATACTTACGAGTATTAAATATCAATCTTTTGGCAGCGGGTTTAGGTTTTCACTGTATGGATGATGAAGCTTGAATACCTAAAATGTATTTTTAGATAAATGAGTGTCAATTAAAAACAGAATTTATTTAATATTTTTACTTCTGGGCTGTCCATAAATCATTGGTGTGTTATTGGCAACATACGGTACCTCAGGTGGTGGTGGTAAAATACTATGCTCTAATATCTCTACTTCCTCTCCACTGCTGTGGTAAATTCTTTTACGTTCATGTCTCTGGACTTTGTGCAACTCTATATCCGATGTGATATCGGAGTGGTTTTCGGCTTCCTTTAGCTTCTCCATTGCCGACTGAAATATATCTGCAAACGCGATATATTACAAATATTCTTGATACGTTTATTATCAATTATTCCTCTTTACTCACCGGTCGATGCAAAAATTTGCTTAACTTTACACGCTATCCATGTAACGGGCGGAGTAAAAGGTTCCCTCATTTCCCTCGCCGATCGATAGTAGAACGCATTGTCCTTGTAGATTGGGTATAAACAGGTGCCTTCAGTACTGTTATACCATTTGCTCGCAATAACGTTGACTCCATCCTCGAACTCAACAACCATGTAGGGTTTCTGACCTATCTAAAACAAAAGCAATCATGATAATCTCTAAAATTATGAATATTATATACTATGAAAAATTTAATTATATATTACAATTAATGGCACTTTGAATAGTTACTTACATTTCACTACCATCCAAATATAACTATATGAAACATTTTACCTTGATATATTTAGAAATAGGCACACAACTTATAAATATTCAAACTTTATCCTGAACTCCTGAAATCTCTTGAACTAGATCAGCAAACTCTTGAAATGAATCAGCAAACTCTATAAACTAAAAAAAATTATCAATAACAAACAACTTACTATCATTCCATTGGAAATGCTACATATTTTTCCATTTTTGTCCCAAGAGGAAATACTACATATTTTTTCTTAACTTCTGTTATTGGCCATGATTCCAAATCCGATATTCCACTCAGCATATATTCTCCTATTAAAGATGATTTGCATGGATGATCATACAAATCATCTTTCATTTTGAACTCTTTTCCAATAACTACCAGTTCCTGTCTAATCGAACAAAATGCAATGTTAATAATATTAATAATTTGGTCATTATCCAAAACACAAAATGGACCTGATTTTAACCTGGTTACTGTCTTTACATTTTTCTCTATAAAGTGCTCTTTTACCTCGAAATACCTCTTGTAAATTTGCTGCACTGGTTTATCCGACTTTCGTATAAATTTTTTCAACACCTGCATGTAGTTTTCAAATTTAAATGCT
Organism: Ctenocephalides felis; assembly: GCF_003426905.1. Lineage (NCBI taxonomy): Eukaryota > Metazoa > Arthropoda > Insecta > Siphonaptera > Pulicidae > Ctenocephalides > Ctenocephalides felis. The sequence continues at coordinate 12,954 of NW_020538991.1, forward strand.
CTGAATGAATCCAGATTACCAAAGCTTCTTGTATCATTTGCTAAATGCAATATGTTATGAATATTATGGCTAACATTATGTTCTCCATATAATAACATAAAACTATTAACAAAATAATGCAGTAGTTGTTCAGCATAATCCAGATAGTCATTCAACAAGCGGTCGTTGCACAAAATTTTAATAGCCATATGCAGTGTTAGAAAATTCTTATAAAAGTCAAATGAAACGTGCGATTTCAACACCAGTGGACCACTATATAATAAAAATTGTCTAAATTCTGTAGCCTTCCAGGATTTTACATATTTCAATGATCGAGGTCTTCTAGCAAACACCTTAGGATATAAAATATAAATATAAGAACCTTGAACCTTTGAAATTTTGAACAACTAAAGTATCCAGTGTGTCCGTTTGTTTGCAGTATAAATTATTTTGCAGGGGTATCACAAACAAAATATTCAATTGAAGTTTCATAACGACTTCCGCTGTGAGCAAAATCCCCATTCACTAAGCCAATCACCTCATCAAGAAATTCACTTAAAAAATCATTCGAATCTTCAGGTTTCTCAAGCCCGAAGTAGAGTCCTATAATAAAAATATATTTAGTAGGAATAATGGTGCACAATATAAGCCATATAGAAATATTCAAAGAACTTGATACAGGCAAACCGTCAACATTTTATTCTTAATTCCATGATAGAAGAATTTAACTTAACAAGTTAACAATCCAAACTGAATGTATTCTCCTGGGATCATAACTTTCGATACTGCTGTCCTTATTGTCTTTAGACCAGGAGTCTGCTGGTAAATCTTTAAAACAATCATGCTTTTTAAACCCTTAAGCAGTGCCGATACAGCATTAACTTCTTGTATAACTTCTTCATTGAGGCTCTCCTCAGAATCTGAAACTGAAATGCTTATTATTTTAAAAATATTCCTTATTATTATATAATTATATAAAAATAAATTTGTAATCACCTTGATTCTCAAGTTCGTGAAAAGATGACGCTATAAAATCATTCTGACAACACGCTTAAACTAAAATATTTACAAATACATTTTTATATTATCATTACTATTAATTAATTAAATAAAATTAAATCTATAATTACCTTGATCGTGATGTTCATGAGATTGCATTCGAAAATCATCCTGAGTATTGGCACTTGTTGAAATTTCAACATCATGGACAATCATTTATACGAGAAAAAGTTAAATTTTTCTTTTTTCCGAGTTGATTCTTTCAAATTCAAAGTCAATGGATTTGCGAAAATTTCTAGTCGACATATTTATATGGAGTTTCTTTAAGAAAAATAAATCAGCAAAATCACGTTATAAAGCTAGAACAGACAAGCACGAATTTATGAGTCTGGGACAAAAATAGACCTATTTGGTTAAAAGTTGTCAAAATTTGGTTAAACCAGCAAAGTCAAAATTTGGTTAAACCTACCGCAGATCAGATATTGTGCCATTTTTGGTCGATGTTAACCTAGCGGGTAGAAAATTGGTCAAAGCGGTGCGACCGAAGATGCGATGCGACTCGTACTGTGTGGGATGTCTCGGACCTGCATGTTTACTGATTGTTTAATCCAAGTTCATTAACACATTCTTCAGTTATAAAATACGATTGAGAGCCGGAACCAAGTAAAACTCTATATATCTTCCATTCATTATTAGCATTTAAAATTTGAACTAATGCAGTTGACAGTAAAGTTTGACTTGATTCGTTTTCACTATGACATGAAATATTTTGCAAAGATTGCGTTCGCGGTTGTGTTGTTACAGTATGAGTTGCGTTACAAATATTACATCTTTTTATTAAGAAACATTGATTACTACTATGGTTATTACTTAAATAGTTTGTGCAAAGATTTCATTTGACTGAACTTCACTCACTCGATTGCTAATCCAAGGATTTCTTTATAGAAAACTCATACCAATGTCGATCTAGATATTCTTCCTTGAATTTGTTGGCCCGACTGAGTCCAGATACCAATTTATGGACGTGGTGTAGGAATATGTCTTTTCATTACAGACAATCAAAACTACAAAATTATCCTATAAGTCTGCGCGTTAACGAACTATCACTTTTAGGAGAATATCCTCTATGGGCAATGTAAAACGAATTATTTATATTCGAGTCGCTTGCACACCCCCACTGCTGTATACTATATGCCCAAATGAGAATTATAACTGTCTTAAGGGACTATTCTAGTGTAGAGCGATGAATTTTAGGTCATTTTACAAGTATCGTAAAAGAACGCAATGAATGTTTCTATTATCCATTATTATTAATATTTTTAAAATACAATACATAAATTAAAGGAAAAAAAGTTAAAAATTGAAGAAACTGGCAGATGATGAAGTGGGGGGTCTCAAAAAATTGGCACTTCAGTCTTGACATGATTCCAGCCCTCCTAGCCATCCGAAATAAAAGAAATAGTAGATAGGGACATTCATTTCATTCATTATTTATTCTTAATCTATATAGCTCGAGCTTTCACTCATTGTTAAGTAGCGTCTGCTTGATAATTGATTATTTCTCGAATTTTAAATTTTATGTTTGTAGGTGTTGTGCAGGACCTTTGGCTGTTAGTGGGCTGACGTTTCCATCCCTAACCACGTGGAGGCGGTCCTGCCTTTCTAGGTTTAGTCTGATTTATAGGTTCTAGTTTTAGTTTTGACATGCATTTCTTATTTTAATGGCTTTTGCTGAAAAAACAACAATCCCCATGTAGTTTACTTTGCTTTCCAGGTACACATCAAGGTTTGTATTCCCTGCTATTTCAAAAAGGTTTTGCCTACTTAATTAATCATATCTGTCGCATATGGCCAGCATGTGCGCGCTTGTCTCGCTTTCTCCACAGAAGGGATATTTGTCGTCTTCTGTGGCGCCCCTTTTGTAAAGTGTGTGCCTAAACGGACCGTGTTCGGTCATAATGTACACGCACTCTCTATTGGGTTTAAACTACTTGTTTCTTGTAGCGTATGTTACATCGCCAATGTAACCGTAGGTTATCTTACCCGTATTTGCCAATTCCCATCTTTTCTGCCATTCCGGACTTATGACTTTCTTTATCCTCTAGATTGAAGGTTTCCCTGCTTGAGTTCGCTGTCAAGTTGTAGTTATAATTATTCCAGCTTATTTTCTCATTTCTTTTTACAAGGTTTATGATATCTTGCTGTGTAACATCTAAGCCTAGAGGCACCGCGGATAGTTTGAATAAAGTTAAAATCGAAAGAGAGAAACTTGACTTGAAACCTTTTTAATGACTCAAACAAAGTGTCCAAAGGCGTAATAAATTCATTCTCGAAAAATGGTCAAATTTGGAGCAAATGCTTTATTGAATGAACTTTATTACGCCTTTGGACACTTTGTTTGAGTCATTAAAAAGTGGTAATAAAGAAAATAAATAATAACATTAACCAAAACACAATTTAAAATATAATATGATTTATTTGCTGGATGTGGTCTCCTTGAAATACAATATGGAACAGGACGTACATAAACACAATAAGCCTAATCGCATAGTAACATAGTATACTTCACTCTGTATTACAAAGATAAGACGCGCGCGAAATTCGAATACACAAATACATTTGTCCATATTCCCGGGCGATGCAAAGCATCCAAAATTTTACATTATTACATTAATTATGAATATTACATTAACATTTATCAAAATGGTAACTTAACCTAAAAATACATAACATAAATGAATAATTTGATCGTAATCTCAATTTGATACACATATTTTCGAAAAGTGGACTGTATAAAGATAATAATAGTAATCAATAATAATTCATTTTAAATTATTATATTCTAATTGAGTAAAAATCTATTCTAACATTCTAAAACAATACATTATTTAAATTTAACTTATAAGATATGGAATTTCATATATTTATTCTATCGGAAGAGGTACAATTTTAGTTATTGGTCTAGTATAAATTCCTTTATTAGTTTTAATATTAACGACTCTAACTTTACCATCTGCACCTGGTTTTATGTCTACAATTCTGGCAAGTTGCCAGTGCAATGGTGGTGCCTTGTCTTCCTTAATTAATACAACACTATCAATTTTTAAATTTGAACAACTGTCTGACCATTTATGTCGGGTCTGTAATTGGTTTAAATATTGATTTGACCATGTTTTCCAAAATTGATCACGCATGGTCGTAATCTGTTTATAAATTTTTAATTTATTTGCACTCAAATTTGGATTATATGGTTCTGGTACAGGAGTCATTATATCACCTATTAAAAAATGACTGGGGGATAAATATGACGCATCTGTGCTGTCATCCGACATACTTAATAAAGGACGTGAATTTAGTACTGTTTAAACAAATAATTATAAAAAATAATATAACTATATATAAATTCGTTTTATATTCATTGAGATCTATAAAAATCAATAAATACATAATTTTATACAAAAGTTTAAAAAAACCCAAAAAACACCTAAAAACTCAATAATTAACTATAATTCATATTGTCCATATATATAAAACTGTTTGAACATCTAACAAAATTTTCGACAAAAATTTTTCTATCATAAGGGTTCACAGTTCGAAATTTTCCCAGACTTTTGTCTTGACGATTCACACCGTAAGCGCGAGCAGGCCCTCGCCGCAGGTCAAATGCACATCGCTTGGGACTCAGTCAAATACCTACGCTGTGCGATGCGAGCGAGCTCAGGCTAAAGTACGCTATGTTGTTCGGGCGGGTACGGATATCATTCCCCGGTGTAGTTTTTACATCATATTCGATACTTTTAGTCTGTCAATGATATATTAGCGTAACTTTTAATAATGTTGTGAGCCACATCTAGAATTATATACCCCGTATATATTCGGATGCTGGTTTGCGGCTATAGATAACTGGTGGTAGGATCATTCGTTTTTAAACGTTCGATCAGAGAGAGTTGAAATTATTTGGGTCTGCGGACCGCAAATATGAAATCTATATATTTTAATAATATAGAATTTTACAAATTGACTACGGTCAAATATATGTGAATATAGCAGAACTAGCAAAGCTTCTCGCAGCGATGGTCTTTCGTTTTATGAACGTTTGATCGGAGCGAGTTGAAATTATTTGGGTCTGCGGACCGCAAATATAAAATCTATATATTTTAATAATATAGGATTTTACAAATGGACTAAAGTCAAATAGATGGGTGGTGCAGCAGAACTGACGAAGCTTCTCGCACCGAGGATCATTCATTTATGAACGTTCGATCGGTGCGAGTTAAAATTATTTGGGTCTGCTGACCACAAATATGAAATCTTGTGATTACTCGACAAATTATTGCTGTAATCAAGTGCGCTCCTATAGTATAATATACTGTGGGCAAAAGCTTCTGGCAATGATCATTCGTTTCATTAACGTTTGACCGGAGCTAGTCGCAAAATATTGCGCAGTGTGCAAAGCAGCGTGACGCAGTTTACAACCGCTTAGCGCTCTTATGCATTGTGTGAGAGCACTGCCATGTATATCTGCTCGGTATCGCCAAATGCCTGAGCGAATGACGAAGTTCGTTGTGAAAACGGCGTTCTTTTTGAATATTATACTTTAAACGCATAGCTCAATCAATTCTTTGGGCGCTAGATGAAAGTCTAGTGTTTTAAAGTCGATTGTAGTAAACGCTTGCGTTAGTATTCTATATACTCTGCACATTTATTCAAATTGTGCGAATTTGAACATTCGCTTCATTGCGTTGTTTAAGAAAATGAAAAATCAGCGAAAGCAGATTTTTCAATCTCACACACAGTGAAATATTCGTATTTCAATTTTAAAGCGAGGACGTTTGTTTTTGGACCACAACGTGCTCTAAAATTGCTAAAGTGGTTGCGCGTCCTAGAGAATTTATTTTCTTGCGACCCGCCATATAGCCTGTCCAGACCATCGCGGTGATGGTTCGCACGGTAACCCGAGGCGACCCGTCGCTGCAGGTCAAACTGTCGTAGACCGTGTCTAGAATAATATACGCCGTATATGTTTGGATGTCGGTTTACGGCCGGGTTCTGGACCTTATTTATAAGTGTTCAACCATACTGTACAGCATATCCGCGGGCATGTGTCGTTGACGCAAAGACTCTTATGCGGAAAATAAAATATACAAATGCAATCAACTCAATACTCTCCGAGCGAGAATAAAAGTTAGTTATAACGATGAATTCTTATAATGAATTCGCCCCGACGTTTTCAATCTAACGAAGGGTAAAGAGACTGTTTGAAATTAACTGGGTCTGCGGACCGCAAATTTCATGTACGGACCGCCGTTTCGACGGTTGTTAAAGGTCTAGCCTCTGTGTAAGCGCAGAATATATAAAATATCAAGTCGCGATGTAAACTGTTCGTCATGTCCAGGGAATATCGTACGACTCAGATATATATATGTAAGAAAATTCGTTGTTTAGAAATATTCATCGAACTTTTCTATACAAAGTGTGGTCTCTCGGGTGACGCCGAGGGACATTTACGCACTATGCTATTATATATATAGCACCCTGGTTGATCCTGCCAGTAGTATATGCTTGTCTCAAAGATTAAGCCATGCATGTCTCAGTGCAAGCCACATTAAGGTGAAACCGCGAATGGCTCATTACATCAGTTATGGTTCCTTAGATCGTACCCACATTACTTGGATAACTGTGGTAATTCTAGAGCTAATACATGCAAATAGAGTTCCGACCAGAGATGGAAGGAATGCTTTTATTAGATCAAAACCAATCGGTGGCGGGCTTGCCTTGCTCACCGTTTGACTTGGTGACTCTGAATAACTTTGTGCCGATCGCACGGTCTAGTACCGGCGACGCATCTTTCAAATGTCTGCCTTATCAACTGTCGATGGTAGTTTCTGCGACTACCATGGTTGTTACGGGTAACGGGGAATCAGGGTTCGATTCCGGAGAGGGAGCCTGAGAAACGGCTACCACATCCAAGGAAGGCAGCAGGCGCGCAAATTACCCACTCCCGGCACGGGGAGGTAGTGACGAAAAATAACGATACGGGACTCATCCGAGGCCCCGTAATCGGAATGA
>NW_020538991.1:25000-46536 GCF_003426905.1 Ctenocephalides felis
TAAGATTTTTCTTATAGCTGAATCTCGTATTTCCTTTTTATTATCAAACAACATTGCTAATAAAATATTTTCTGAGTGAGCATAGTATGCGTTTTCTTTAGCAACATTGTTCACAATTTGTCTCAAATTCGAGTCTAAATATTGCGTCCAGCTAATAAATTTATAAAATAATATACTACCATACACCACAGAGTTGTAATATTTAATGTTAAAGTACATTGGAATATATACTTTCATTACGTAGTTTGCCAGAATTTTCAAATTTTTGGAAGGCTTATTAGTAGTTACATATAACCGAAGTAACCTACTAGCCTTCGTGAGCCAACGGGAATGTGCTATTGGCCCTGGTTTCATGTTAGCTAAGTCTGTCGATACTTCTCCAGAAGCAACTGCTTTAGCTATTTTTATTAAATAACTTGAGTCAGTTGTCGATTCAGCAGGACTTATATCAGCCAAATTTTCAAGTGGGATTGTTTCAAAGTCTTTTACCGGCTGGAAGTATATAGGAAAAAATAAATTATATTGAATTTGAACATAGGGTATTAAAAATAGTAAATATGTTATAACTCACCGGTATATTTTCGCATGTTTCAATTTGTTTGCTTAATATTCCAGTTTTTGTTCGTGGTCCAGTGGTCAATGATTTTTCCAAATAGTTAAATAAATGGCGAAGTGGAAGTTCGTTAAAGTGGAGAAGACACACAAACCAATGCAGTGGCCTGTTTAACTGAATTTCAAATCGACGTAAAATACCATTTTTTACGCCTGTATTTGCTGGTTCACCATCGCAACATATGCCTATCAAAGAATCGAGAGCTATTCCTTTATCGGCGAAAAACTCGTTCAATTTGATTACTTTACTTTCCGAATCTTCATTTTCCAATTTTGTGTAACCCAACAATTGGCCATTCGGTTCCTTTAAAATAACTAAATGCGCTTCTTTAATCATTCGTGGGTGAAACTTCTTATCGATTTTTTCCATGGTAATAGAATCATTTTTTCGGCCGTCGAATGAAAATGCTATTAATTCAGAAGAATCATATCGTTTGTGTAGAGCTTGCCTATTTTTCTGCCTCTCGCGAACGCTTTTATTTTTGTCCATAATGACAGGATTGCCCCAATCATCCGTTATGCCCAGGTCACGCAGGATTGCCGTCACCACGCCAGACCCAACTCTATCAGAAATTGCAAATCTGTCGCACATTAAGGCATAGCTTGGAGCCTTATATCTTCGACTATATGGACCACGTTTTATATGAGAAGTATTTTGTAAACTTTCCGAACTGCTTTTAAAATCAAAATCAACATCTGGAGTATATGTCTCACCTGGAGTAATATTGCTAGTTATTGTAGATTCTGATACTTCATCTTCAATTTTTATAATATATTCTGGTATCGTAGATTTCCTCTCATTATGTTGATCCATCATAAACGCTTGTAAATGTTTTGGGATCAATCCACAAGAACACAGTAATCTTCGCAAATCGCATTTGCATTTTCCAATATAAAATAATTCTTTCGTGGATTCTACAAACTCCTGAAATGATGCTTGGGTAGACTTGCTTTTATTTGTACTTTTATATTTATCAATCAATCGGTTCAATTTTCTAGCGATACTTCGTTTCTCCATAATTGGAATATCAATTTTTTCCCACGTCTGAATCAATTTCGTTACCACATTTGGAGTAAATGTTTTATATGAAAACATTTTATTTTGTTTTTTTGATTCTTCGGCCAAATAAAAATAATACCTGATAATTTCCATACTTGTCGGAAGATTTACACCAGTAAATTCTTTTGCTTCCCCAAATGTAATTTGATCATGCGAGCGCATATGATTCAAATTACTAGCACTTGCGCCTGAATTTAAATAAGAATTCGCCATTGATACTTCACGTCTAACTGGAGAACTGAATGAAGATTTATGCGAATTTTCCACATTAATATATTCTTTTCGAAAGTTCGAGAATTATTATAAAAAAATACTAGCGCACTCTGATGGAAATAAATAACAACAAACTAAACCCGATTTAAAAACCCCCGTACAAACTATTAAAAGAAATATAACTTACAATTGGAATTATTCACATGCCTAAATTAATATATTAACTTATTAAAAACAGTATTTTATTGAAAATTTCGCTGGCTAAAGAGTTATTTGCGATATATGGTTTTGAAGTCAAAATTCATTTAAATAACACATATATTTCATATGAAAAGGTGCCCATATCGCTTAATTTTACTTCTATAATGATTCGGCCCACCCTAATATATATATATATATATATATATATATATATGAGTTAAGTTCTAATAATCAGATGTTACATGCTACAAGACTCTTGTAGCTATTTTGATGTTCAGGCTGAAGTCCTAATCTTAATTCAGTGAACCCTACAATAGAATTAAAACACACTAAGCAAACAAAAACAACCTGAATAACATTTACCTGGGTAAATAAAATAACTATACTAAAACACTCTGCGAAGCCCTAATTAAAAATTTCCTAATAATTTCTAACAAAACTGTACTAGGTTTTGAATAACTATATGTTTGGTTTCCTGAAATAATATTGGTTGTGAAGAGACAATGTATGATCATGTAAATGTAAAAAACCCGCTTTCGTAAATAATTATATACTTACAATTGGGATTTCTATTTAACTGTCTAAAAGGTGTCTAAATGTGAGAGGTGAGAGACAATATAACAGTGGGTGTATTATTTTGACGTTTGACAGTTTTGTTTTTTTGTTTGACAGTTTTGTTTGACGCACATAGGTTTTTTGTCTTTCAATGTTGTCACATTTTTTTTATTCTCGGTTGCGCTTCGTATGTTGGTATGACAAAATTATCAGAAATTAGCTTCGTGTGAATCGTTGTGCTTCGAATAGGTTAGTGAATCATAGTAATCAAGAGAAATCTTTTTAATCATCGTCGTCAGCAGGTATTTTCTATTAATTTTTGTGATTGATTCATATATCAAATTGTTAAGAAAGGTTCAGCAAATGTAATTAGACTGATTTCGAAGATTTTCGAATGTTTTTGTAACCTCTTTACGATGGCTTTTCAGAATGTATACCCATGCGGTCGTTAAATTCATTAAAGAAACTGAAAATATAATAACCTCAGAGGTGCCTGTTAGTTGGCTATTCAAAACAGGCAATGAGATTACAAAGTGTTGGTGGCCTCCTGCTAATATAGCATCAAAAACTCCTTTAATAATGAAAAAAAGTGTACCCGACAGTACCTGGACAAAGGAAGATGTGAGTGTCATGCGTTATTTCGGTAAGTGCATTTCTTTAACTAAATATAAATGTAGATTTTTTTTTAAATCTATTTTTTCATTGCATAGATTCATATTATAAAGCAAGAAAGTTTGCGCAAGATAGTGATTATACATCGGCTGAGGAGAATCTTGGCAAAGGGTTTCGTTTAAAGAAACCCAACAGCCAATATCAATCAAATGAAGAAGAATATAGTACGTAAAAAATCCTACATATTTTAATGCAATAGAATATATATTTTTGAAAGAATAAAAAATAATCTTTCAGATTTTAATCCTAACCAACAATTGTTGCTGGATCTAGAATCACCGAGGAGTTCTACAAGTGCCAATTGCGTAACTCCTTCTAATGTAGAAGAATTGAGCCCTTTACCCTTATCCCCTCTCATGGGGATAAATCATGACGTTGGGTTATGCAAAACTTTCGAAGATCAAGGAACACAAACTGATAGGGATTGGTCTGCAGAAAGGCTGGAACAAAGAATAGTGAACATAAATGAAAACTTGGAGAAGCAGTGCACAAAAACCGATTTTATTCTCAGGGAGCTTGCCATTTTGAATACTAAAATGGATCAATTACTGCAAAATGCAAGTTATCCTACATTGACATGTAATCAAGATGGTAATGTCTTTGATTCTTTGTTTCCACTTGATGCCGAAGATGATATCACATGCTGTGAAGAGTTTTTAAAAGATGAAACATATGTTACAGAATTGGTAAACTATAATTGCACCTTGGGAGATATTGAAATAAAATAATTTGGAAGTAATTATATTTTAATGTTTTGTTTTTAGCAAAGCTATGTTGGAAAAATTGGTGGGGAAACTCCGGCTGAAAATATAAGAAATATATTGAAAAAAGTTTTTACCAAAAAATTGGCAGCTGTATGTTCTTGGTATGGCCGGAAAGGTAATATGCCAGTAAACAAGCTGAAAGTAATGGAAGTGATTAAAGGTAATTTAACTTCAATTTATTTTAATTAATGTTTCTAATTCCTGTTCGGTTTTATTTTAGACACAATAATTAACAACACCGCTGAATTTACAGAAGCCAAGTTTGTTAATATAGTTACAGAATGGTTTCGCTTTGGGAAACAAAGACTATATAGAGAACAAAACAGAAGACCCATAATAACATAATAATATATATAGAATAGAATAGAACTTTATTAAAATTCAATAGTTACAATTTAAGTCATTTACAATACATCAATACAATTATTATTTTTATCACAATATTATAATATAACTATAGTAATATCAGTGATATTTATGAACAGCTCAAGATTAACCTAATGACAATTAATAATTAACTTAGATTAAAGTATCCATTTATTGTATAAATAGGTTGATCTATAGGATGTTTTTTGACAGTCGCATTGAAACAATTCCTGCTTTTAAATTCGTTGGAAAGCTTGTTGTAAATTTCGACGCAACATTCTAACTCTTTCCGACAGTAAATAGCTACACCTCCGTGCATATGTATACTACTGCAGAATGAGCTGACTAGCCGAAAATCACGTATATAGGTCGATTCGCTCGTTGCCAAGCCAATGTTCACATAAACAAAAAATGTTTATTTTATTGTCATGGACAACTTTTGTTAATGTCTCCGTTTTATTGGATAAACATTGAATGTTCAAGGACATTATATATTAAACCAGTTTAACAATTTTTCTGCGTTTTTTCTACCAGATGGAATAAAAAACGATCCACACAGACTCCTTTTGGCCAAACATCCGGAGATTTTATTCTTTCCAATTCACTCACTGCAACGGATACCTTGAAAGAGGCATATGTTTTCGGATGTTTAGAAGCCATTTTCTCACATTCAATATTTTTGAAGTTTTTCTCATTTAAATAATTTTTTAGAGTTTCCGTCGATGTTTCCGGTGCCAGGCGAAACACATGCAAGTGGGCCTTCCTCACAACTCCCGCGAGTGTAGTGCTCACATTTGTTCCTTCTATGGCTTTGTTTTTTCGTTTCGGCGACTTCTTTTTCTGGACCAAAGTCCAGTTTCCATCGTCATTTGCTTTAATTGATTGTTGTTCAGCTTGGGTCGATTGATTAGGCAGCTCCGTGCTGGCAACCGCATCTCGGAATGTTTCGCTTCTACGCTTGTCTAATTCCTTTAAAGCAGTTGCTACTGCAACACACACCTGTTCTTTTGAGACCTTATTAGCATTGGCACTGTTTTTATTGGTAGATTTATGTTTAGGCTTCTTAGATGCTGCTTTCTCAGTATTACTATCAATATTGGGTGCAGCTGACGAAACTTCTTTTTTCTTTTCATTTGGCTTTAATAATTGCAGCATCTTAATTTTTTCTTCAAGATTCTGAATTATGTATTCCTTATCCTTTATTATTGTATGACGTAAAATACCATTTTTTACGCCTGTATTTGCTGGTTCACCATCGCAACATATGCCTATCAAAGAATCGAGAGCTATTCCTTTATCGGCGAAAAACTCGTTCAATTTGATTACTTTACTTTCCGAATCTTCATTTTCCAATTTTGTGTAACCCAACAATTGGCCATTCGGTTCCTTTAAAATAACTAAATGCGCTTCTTTAATCATTCGTGGGTGAAACTTCTTATCGATTTTTTCCATGGTAATAGAATCATTTTTTCGGCCGTCGAATGAAAATGCTATTAATTCAGAAGAATCATATCGTTTGTGTAGAGCTTGCCTATTTTTCTGCCTCTCGCGAACGCTTTTATTTTTGTCCATAATGACAGGATTGCCCCAATCATCCGTTATGCCCAGGTCACGCAGGATTGCCGTCACCACGCCAGACCCAACTCTATCAGAAATTGCAAATCTGTCGCACATTAAGGCATAGCTTGGAGCCTTATATCTTCGACTATATGGACCACGTTTTATATGAGAAGTATTTTGTAAACTTTCCGAACTGCTTTTAAAATCAAAATCAACATCTGGAGTATATGTCTCACCTGGAGTAATATTGCTAGTTATTGTAGATTCTGATACTTCATCTTCAATTTTTATAATATATTCTGGTATCGTAGATTTCCTCTCATTATGTTGATCCATCATAAACGCTTGTAAATGTTTTGGGATCAATCCACAAGAACACAGTAATCTTCGCAAATCGCATTTGCATTTTCCAATATAAAATAATTCTTTCGTGGATTCTACAAACTCCTGAAATGATGCTTGGGTAGACTTGCTTTTATTTGTACTTTTATATTTATCAATCAATCGGTTCAATTTTCTAGCGATACTTCGTTTCTCCATAATTGGAATATCAATTTTTTCCCACGTCTGAATCAATTTCGTTACCACATTTGGAGTAAATGTTTTATATGAAAACATTTTATTTTGTTTTTTTGATTCTTCGGCCAAATAAAAATAATACCTGATAATTTCCATACTTGTCGGAAGATTTACACCAGTAAATTCTTTTGCTTCCCCAAATGTAATTTGATCATGCGAGCGCATATGATTCAAATTACTAGCACTTGCGCCTGAATTTAAATAAGAATTCGCCATTGATACTTCACGTCTAACTGGAGAACTGAATGAAGATTTATGCGAATTTTCCACATTAATATATTCTTTTCGAAAGTTCGAGAATTATTATAAAAAAATACTAGCGCACTCTGATGGAAATAAATAACAACAAACTAAACCCGATTTAAAAACCCCCGTACAAACTATTAAAAGAAATATAACTTACAATTGGAATTATTCACATGCCTAAATTAATATATTAACTTATTAAAAACAGTATTTTATTGAAAATTTCGCTGGCTAAAGAGTTATTTGCGATATATGGTTTTGAAGTCAAAATTCATTTAAATAACACATATATTTCATATGAAAAGGTGCCCATATCGCTTAATTTTACTTCTATAATGATTCGGCCCACCCTAATATATATATATATATATATATATATATATGAGTTAAGTTCTAATAATCAGATGTTACATGCTACAAGACTCTTGTAGCTATTTTGATGTTCAGGCTGAAGTCCTAATCTTAATTCAGTGAACCCTACAATAGAATTAAAACACACTAAGCAAACAAAAACAACCTGAATAACATTTACCTGGGTAAATAAAATAACTATACTAAAACACTCTGCGAAGCCCTAATTAAAAATTTCCTAATAATTTCTAACAAAACTGTACTAGGTTTTGAATAACTATATGTTTGGTTTCCTGAAATAATATTGGTTGTGAAGAGACAATGTATGATCATGTAAATGTAAAAAACCCGCTTTCGTAAATAATTATATACTTACAATTGGGATTTCTATTTAACTGTCTAAAAGGTGTCTAAATGTGAGAGGTGAGAGACAATATAACAGTGGGTGTATTATTTTGACGTTTGACAGTTTTGTTTTTTTGTTTGACAGTTTTGTTTGACGCACATAGGTTTTTTGTCTTTCAATGTTGTCACATTTTTTTTATTCTCGGTTGCGCTTCGTATGTTGGTATGACAAAATTATCAGAAATTAGCTTCGTGTGAATCGTTGTGCTTCGAATAGGTTAGTGAATCATAGTAATCAAGAGAAATCTTTTTAATCATCGTCGTCAGCAGGTATTTTCTATTAATTTTTGTGATTGATTCATATATCAAATTGTTAAGAAAGGTTCAGCAAATGTAATTAGACTGATTTCGAAGATTTTCGAATGTTTTTGTAACCTCTTTACGATGGCTTTTCAGAATGTATACCCATGCGGTCGTTAAATTCATTAAAGAAACTGAAAATATAATAACCTCAGAGGTGCCTGTTAGTTGGCTATTCAAAACAGGCAATGAGATTACAAAGTGTTGGTGGCCTCCTGCTAATATAGCATCAAAAACTCCTTTAATAATGAAAAAAAGTGTACCCGACAGTACCTGGACAAAGGAAGATGTGAGTGTCATGCGTTATTTCGGTAAGTGCATTTCTTTAACTAAATATAAATGTAGATTTTTTTTTAAATCTATTTTTTCATTGCATAGATTCATATTATAAAGCAAGAAAGTTTGCGCAAGATAGTGATTATACATCGGCTGAGGAGAATCTTGGCAAAGGGTTTCGTTTAAAGAAACCCAACAGCCAATATCAATCAAATGAAGAAGAATATAGTACGTAAAAAATCCTACATATTTTAATGCAATAGAATATATATTTTTGAAAGAATAAAAAATAATCTTTCAGATTTTAATCCTAACCAACAATTGTTGCTGGATCTAGAATCACCGAGGAGTTCTACAAGTGCCAATTGCGTAACTCCTTCTAATGTAGAAGAATTGAGCCCTTTACCCTTATCCCCTCTCATGGGGATAAATCATGACGTTGGGTTATGCAAAACTTTCGAAGATCAAGGAACACAAACTGATAGGGATTGGTCTGCAGAAAGGCTGGAACAAAGAATAGTGAACATAAATGAAAACTTGGAGAAGCAGTGCACAAAAACCGATTTTATTCTCAGGGAGCTTGCCATTTTGAATACTAAAATGGATCAATTACTGCAAAATGCAAGTTATCCTACATTGACATGTAATCAAGATGGTAATGTCTTTGATTCTTTGTTTCCACTTGATGCCGAAGATGATATCACATGCTGTGAAGAGTTTTTAAAAGATGAAACATATGTTACAGAATTGGTAAACTATAATTGCACCTTGGGAGATATTGAAATAAAATAATTTGGAAGTAATTATATTTTAATGTTTTGTTTTTAGCAAAGCTATGTTGGAAAAATTGGTGGGGAAACTCCGGCTGAAAATATAAGAAATATATTGAAAAAAGTTTTTACCAAAAAATTGGCAGCTGTATGTTCTTGGTATGGCCGGAAAGGTAATATGCCAGTAAACAAGCTGAAAGTAATGGAAGTGATTAAAGGTAATTTAACTTCAATTTATTTTAATTAATGTTTCTAATTCCTGTTCGGTTTTATTTTAGACACAATAATTAACAACACCGCTGAATTTACAGAAGCCAAGTTTGTTAATATAGTTACAGAATGGTTTCGCTTTGGGAAACAAAGACTATATAGAGAACAAAACAGAAGACCCATAATAACATAATAATATATATAGAATAGAATAGAACTTTATTAAAATTCAATAGTTACAATTTAAGTCATTTACAATACATCAATACAATTATTATTTTTATCACAATATTATAATATAACTATAGTAATATCAGTGATATTTATGAACAGCTCAAGATTAACCTAATGACAATTAATAATTAACTTAGATTAAAGTATCCATTTATTGTATAAATAGGTTGATCTATAGGATGTTTTTTGACAGTCGCATTGAAACAATTCCTGCTTTTAAATTCGTTGGAAAGCTTGTTGTAAATTTCGACGCAACATTCTAACTCTTTCCGACAGTAAATAGCTACACCTCCGTGCATATGTATACTACTGCAGAATGAGCTGACTAGCCGAAAATCACGTATATAGGTCGATTCGCTCGTTGCCAAGCCAATGTTCACATAAACAAAAAATGTTTATTTTATTGTCATGGACAACTTTTGTTAATGTCTCCGTTTTATTGGATAAACATTGAATGTTCAAGGACATTATATATTAAACCAGTTTAACAATTTTTCTGCGTTTTTTCTACCAGATGGAATAAAAAACGATCCACACAGACTCCTTTTGGCCAAACATCCGGAGATTTTATTCTTTCCAATTCACTCACTGCAACGGATACCTTGAAAGAGGCATATGTTTTCGGATGTTTAGAAGCCATTTTCTCACATTCAATATTTTTGAAGTTTTTCTCATTTAAATAATTTTTTAGAGTTTCCGTCGATGTTTCCGGTGCCAGGCGAAACACATGCAAGTGGGCCTTCCTCACAACTCCCGCGAGTGTAGTGCTCACATTTGTTCCTTCTATGGCTTTGTTTTTTCGTTTCGGCGACTTCTTTTTCTGGACCAAAGTCCAGTTTCCATCGTCATTTGCTTTAATTGATTGTTGTTCAGCTTGGGTCGATTGATTAGGCAGCTCCGTGCTGGCAACCGCATCTCGGAATGTTTCGCTTCTACGCTTGTCTAATTCCTTTAAAGCAGTTGCTACTGCAACACACACCTGTTCTTTTGAGACCTTATTAGCATTGGCACTGTTTTTATTGGTAGATTTATGTTTAGGCTTCTTAGATGCTGCTTTCTCAGTATTACTATCAATATTGGGTGCAGCTGACGAAACTTCTTTTTTCTTTTCATTTGGCTTTAATAATTGCAGCATCTTAATTTTTTCTTCAAGATTCTGAATTATGTATTCCTTATCCTTTATTATTGTCATTTTATCGTTTATTATGGTATTTTTATCGGTAATTGTTTGTTTTAAGTTGTTAATAGTATCCATATGTTTGTCACTCGACACTTCACTGCTCACCTCACAGCACTGTATCAAATTTCCAACAATGAATTTGAAACCTTTTCTTGTGGCACAACTCACATGGTAAATTTTGCCACAGTTCTTACAAACACCCACACTTGCAGAAGGTTTTGTTTCACAGCAGTTGTAGGTTTTTTTGGAATCCGATTCCGGAATATTTAATTGTGTCAGAGACATTACGACACTTCAAAAAACACGTCCGCACGGTTCAACGGTTAACGGTCATATCATATATAATTTAATATTATATATATTATATATATTATATATATAATATTAAACTATGTTTATAAACTTTGGAGTTTAATGGTAACACACATTCTTGAAATATGTATTTGCAGCCAAAATAGTCAAAATAAAAAGTGACGAATAAATTACTTATATTCATGTACATTTCAAACACCGTATGTGTGTCATCATTCCCAAGTTAATAAATTCAAGGCAGAAAAAATCAAAACATATTGTTGAATGAAAAACCCAAGACATTAAATAAAAAGATGTTTTGTTTTTTTCATTGAACAATGTGTTAAAATTTGTGTGCGCTTTTTCCTGCTTGAGTGTATTAATTTGCTGAATGATGACACACATTCAGTGTTTGAAATATACATGAATATAGTTAATTTATTCATTGCTTATTATTTTGACTATTTTGGCTGCAAATACATATTTCAAGAATATGTGTGAGCATCAAACTTCAAAGTTTATAAACACACACACATATATATATATATATATATATATATATATATTTATATTTATATTTATATGAATTTATTCCTGTTAGTTTCAATATGAATTTTATGTGTATATATACATATGTATGTGTATATGTATATATACACACATGTATATATATGTTTGCATTATTCTTTTTTAATATGAATTTATTCCTGTTAGTTTCAATATGAATTTTATTCCAAGTTATTTTTTCAATAAGATTGTTTATTTTAATATTATCAATTTATTAATATAATTTATACATGTATATATCAAAATATGAATTTATTAATGTTAATTTTACTGATTTTTTTAAATTTAAGTAATGTATTATTGTTACTATGAAATTTGTCATAAAAATGTTCAATAAAATTACTTTAAAATATTAATTTTACCTTTTAATATTTATATCCAAAACAATTTATTTGCAGGAAATTCCATTAAATAATTATGTAACATAAAAGACACCTACACGCTTTTTTATTCAATTTAGATACGTAGCAAAAAGGCAACCGCGGTGTATCAGTGTGCAACGAAACAGCCGTTACGTTCTTGCCCGCGAAATAGATACTTCAGTGTGCCTCCCAGGTTACGTACCTGGTTCGTGCGGACGTGCCAGCGTTACGTAACAGTCATGGCTTTGTTACGTTTTGTGGTTTACTGGGAAGTTACCCCGCATATAGGATAAAAAGGTCTAGATAACAAATTTTTGGAAGATATCAAAAAAGCATATTTCTACAATGATGAAGTAGAAGTCAGATTACTGAACGTAGTCAGATAATTGTTCGTTTGATATGTGTTATTTGTTGTGATATAATTGTTATGGTTTTCACAATATAGTTTATATTTGCTCAAAGTCAAATTGGACCTTTGTGTGTCGCCCTGCGACTTACTATATATACTTTTCATTAAATTTACTTTAATTCATCGAATGTAACTTGAAACCTTTCAAAAAGCAGGTCAAAGAAGAAATACTTAATGCATTTTTTATCTCTCCTCGCAAAAATTTGAAAATTTTGTATAAGCTAAGAAACGTAATTAATAAGCCGAAAGACCAAAAAAGACTCGGATTGGATTATACGATGTTTTCTATAGAAAGTGTATAAAACTTGCAGTTTGATTGTATTGACAAAATATAGACAAACTAATGGGGTTTATTGTTTTTATAATACCTAATTGTATACAGCATTCAAACAACACATCCTTATGCACTTAGAGTATTAATATTTTTATTCTCTAGAAATGGTTTAGAATATACCTTATTTAGCAAAACAACGTTTGCCGGGTCAGCTAGTTATATATACATTATTACAAAAAAGACAGATACTTGATTTAAAGATACAACTACCTTATTCGAAATAAATATCTAAGCAACTTGTACTTAATTACCTGAGGCAAGATTACTAGTAATCATCTGTCTTCTAAAATAACACCAAGTTCTAAAATAATTATTATTATAATACATTCATTAGGCTCGGGAGAACACGAACTCTTCGAAACGGCTAGAACTGCCTTTGTCAAAAACTAATCAGCACGTCTCCTTATCAATACGAATCGAGTATTTTTTGAATTATTTAAATCGGTTGATCAATGTTATAGACGAAATTGTCGACGAAAATGTATGCACACACATACATCAATTTTTTATAAGATATGTCAATATGTATAGAAGCGTGTGGAACGTAAAGATATATCAAAATTTTCATTTTCGTTATTTTTGCGATTACTATAACTTACCCTACGGGAAGTTAATAAACATGTGAACAAATAGTAAATATGGCGTTGATTAATCGAACCCTGATTTAACGCTTTCTTTTCAAATTGGATTTCAAGCGAGAAACATCGAATAGTTAAGTCGAGTCATTACGTTTAGTTTTTTTTTAAACTGTTAAAATCAGAAAAAAACGTGGAGGAGGTAAGCATTTTCTTGACCTAAGTGCAAGTAGGCAGCGTGCAATTGCTAATGAAACCAGAAAGCAGTTTCTAAATTATTTTAAAAATGGAGAGCAGAATTCTTCAGCTGATAAGTCTAGTGAATCTATTAGTAGCACTAATGGAAGTGACAAAGATGTTCGTTGCAATTCACAACACCCCGCATGCGAAAACCCTATACTTCGTGTGAATTTTAGTGATAATACAAGCACCAGCAGAAATGATGAAGCTGTCTGCTCGAATTTTGATGCCACAGTACGTGATGAAAATGAATTGCTTTCCGATAACAAAATAGCGGAAAAATTGCCATTAAAAAGTGAGCTGAGGATTTGGTTTAACGAATGCGGAGGTACAACATTGCGGTCCTTAACAAAGTTGTTAAAAATCCTTAGACGCCATGGCCATGAGGACACATTACCTGCTGATGCTAGGACATTGTTGAGTCTCCAAAAGAAGCTACTAAAGGCATTGAATCAATTAATGGCGGCGATTACGTACATTTTGGAGTTGAAAAAGGTATCATCCGGTCCATGAAAAGATATGTTAAGGTTTGTCCAGATAGAATAGGTATCAAAGTCAACTGTGATGGGTTATCTTTGACAAAAAGCTCGAATAGTACCTTTTGGCCGATTTCCATAATGCTTGATATACCGGAGAAGGTTGAACCTTTTCTGGTTGGTGTGCATCATGGTAGAGGCAAACCTGAGGATGCCAACGCTTTTCTTCAGCCTTTTGTTGAAGAGATGAAAGTGTTAAAAGAAAACGGAATAATTTTCCAAAACAAAAGGTTTATAAATTTAGTGTCACAGGCGTTGTCCTCGATGGACGCCTAAAATACTGAACCGATTTAAGATTGGTTTTGCTCACCGTGTACATATGGATCCCATTTAGGACATAGGATATAATAAAAATCTCAATTAGTAGCCGAAATTTTATATTATTTAATTAAAAAACATTTTGACATTTTGCCATAGTTTGAGTTCTGTCGAGAGTCTACCACTCTAGACAAAAACCATAGAGTCATAAATTTGATGCAGGAGTTAACGCATTACGATGCGTTTCTATGAGCTACGGTGACGGTTGGAAACATGTTATGTATTTTTATGTTGCCAATTGTGATTTGATGTTCATAATAAGGAGCCACTAAATTCTGATAACATGGCAGATGGGTTTTGACGTTTAAAAAGCACCTACGCTCTGAAGTTGGCTCCGGGATAGAGCATAAACTGTCATTTCGTGGAATATTTAGTCCCGCGTTCTTTTCTCATTTTTGTGAGGGTATAGCGTCGCGTCGGTTTCGTTTCAAGTAAGCGTTTTATTATATTTTCTGCTTTTTCTTTTCGTGTAATTAGAATTCTTTCGTTCTGTTGCTATTTCTAATTCTATTCTTTTTTTTATTTGTTTATAACAGTTTTTTTCACATATTTCAGTTCGGTTTTTCGTTATTTTGCTCTGGATCGCTTTCCTTGCGTTGCTTTTTTTGCTCTAGTATGTTATATCTAGTAATAAGTGTTTTTTAGGATTTTTTACTTACAATTAGATTGCGTATGTTTCTTTTTAGTTTAGTTACGTGTTTTTTTAGATTTTTACTTAGCTTGCGTAAGTTTATTTTTAGTTTCATATTTTTACTATTTAGATACTTACTTTTATTTCACTTTAGGTTACATTCTATTTTATAAGCTTATTTTTAGATTTTGATCATTTATATTAGGTTACATTCTATTTTATAAGCTTATTTTTAGATTTTGCTTGATCAGTACTAAGGAAAATTTTATAGGTATGTAGTGCTTTTATATATGTACATTCATCTTATTTATTATTGTGTTACATATAAATCATTTTTGTAGGTACACCATCAAGGAAAACCAGAATAAGATGTCCACTCCCTCCCTGCTCCTCTGTTTTTTTTAGGTACACAAGTTTATACGATCATATTGAGTTTTATCACAAAACTACAATTGATTATGAACAGTTTGTGTTTCAAACCATTAAAGGTTTGAAGTCTTCTCTCTCATAATTTATAACCCTAATTACACAATTACCTACATTTTTGACTTTGTAGATTTTGAATTGTGGAAAGCGGACATAGAGCGGAAGGAGTTTTCGCATTATGTAAAATGCAATTCAGGATATAAATCAAAAACTGATGACAAGACAATTTATTTCAATTGCCACAGGTCATATACATATGACCAAAAACCCACTGTACGCTTGTTTACTAAAACGAACAACAAAACCGGATATGCTTGCCCATCAAGGATTAGTTGTACTATTAATCACAATGGAACAGTTCATGTTGAATTTTGGAAGACACATGTGTATATATTTTGAATAAAAATATTTGATGAAATAGATGGTTTTAATTGTGTTTCTTATTGCCTACGTTAATCATTGTTAGAAAAAGTAATCAGATCACTTAAAGATAAAAATAGGCAAAAATATCGGACTGAACTTAAGTTTATTATATTACTATACATATGCTAGCCTTTAATATATATATATATATATATATATATATATATATATATATATACATCCATATGAGTTAAGTTCTAATAATCAGATGTTACATGCTACAAGACTCTTGTAGCTATTTTGATGTTCAGGCTGAATTTCTAATCTTAATTCAGTGAACCCTACAATAGAATTAAAACACACTAAGCAAACAAAAACAACCTGAATAACATTTACCTGGGTAAATAAAATAACTATACTAAAACACTCTGCGAAGCCCTAATTAAAAATTTCCTAATAATTTCTAACAAAACTGTACTAGGTTTTGAATAACTATATGTTTGGTTTCCTGAAATAATATTGGTTGTGAAGAGACAATTTATGATCATGTAAATGTAAAAGAACCGCTTTCGTGAATAATTATATACTTACAATTGGGATTTGTATTTAACTGTCTAAAAGGTGTCTAAATGTGAGAGGTGAGAGACAATATAACAACGGGTGTACTATTTTGACGTTTGACAGTTTTGTTTTTTTGTTTGACAGTTTTGTTTGACGCACATAGGTTTTTTGTCTTTCAATGTTGTTACACTTTTTTTATTCTCGGTTGCGCTTCGTATGTTGGTATGACAAAATTATCAGAAATTAGCTTCGTGTGTTCATAATAAGCGTACGGCGAAATATATTTGTGAGGTTAGGTTGTAATATGTCAAATGCTTATTGAAAGCGGAGTTTTAGCAGAGAATATCACCATTTACGGTATGTATATTAATATATTGAACACCGTTATATTATTACACGATACAAATCAAGCGTTATAACCAAATTTATCATTTTCCTAACAGCAACTAACTCTAATAACAACTAAATCTAATGAAGCACAGTGGTAAAATTCAAATATTCAAATGACTACTATGGATGATTAACGTGCAGTTGGTTCTGACTATTATTAATTAAGTTAATTGTATTGATGGTGCACTATTGAGTCTATTGAAAAATAACCATGTAAGTATTAAAACATAGAAGTGTTTCATAGTGAATTCATCAAGCAGGAAACTACAATGAATAAAATGTGCTAATATTACAGCCTGCAACACATTGTGTTAATATTACAGCCCAATTTTGACGAAGGCAACAAACATGCTCCAATATTTTCAGGCAATGAACTTTAGAAATAAAAGAGAAGCCATGTGCTGCAAGAAAGTTTTAAATAAGAAGTGATTCTTTTAGAATGAATTTCTTCGATACTATCAGATTGCACGATACCATTTAAGAGGTAACAATTTCTGATACAATTAGCATTTGCGATGACTATCACCAAGGCTCAGGGACAAACAATGCCCGTTTTTGGACTTGAATTAGAAAATCAATGTTTTTTGCACAGGTAATTATATGTTGACCAAAGAGGATTTGGTCAAAAATATTGTGCATCAATTAGTTTTAAGCTATATTTATAAAAGCATTCATTATTGAGTAATAATAATGGAATAGGAATATGTGATACAGCTATATGAAACAAGTAAATAATTGAAATTAGAATAATGTATGCATAGATAAGTAAGCATAATGTATGTAATATAATAAATTAATTACATCGTATATATTTTTTATATATCGTAATATTTAAGTTTAGAAAAATATTATGCAGTCAATTGTATGTTTGCATAATGGTATTTATGAGATATATGTATGTTGAAAGTTATATAGGTGGTGTTTTAAATTAATAGTAAATTTGCTTAGAATATTATATATTATAATTCTTTGTAATTAAAACGAGAATTATTTAGAAGTGTATTTTGAATAATATTTAAATATATAATACAAATATATTTATATATATATATATATATATATATATATATATATATCGAATATATATATATATATATCCCAGACAGCACAAGACATGCCAGGGAATATCCCTGTTGTCCTCACAATCTCCTAATATCGCGATATCCTATGAATATCCGAATTGCATGCAAGGGGACGTCTCAAACCCAAAGGACTCGAGCAGGTATAACGAACGGTTCACGAACATGTCGCTCTCATACGCGCACGGCTTGAGACCTCTAAACGTATATGTTTGTCCCTTTCTCTTTCGTCGCGTCGGTTTTGCGTCCTTTAAGGTTAGCGTCATCAAAAAGACGCTATATGTCGAATTATCATAGTTTTTTAGTAATTGAGTAATAATAGTGAAAATTTATTTGTTTTATATAATTATATGAGCGTGTGTTAATTAATATTATTTATCAAAATACTCTAAAATTGAGTAATAATAGTGGAAATTTTATGTGTTCTATATAATTATATGTGCGTGTGTGTTATAAATATTGCAGCCAACATATTGAAAAGGGGGCAGATATAAACGATGGTAATTAAAGCTTTCTGTATACTGTTATTTGAAATACTATGTTACTAGTACAAATAGAATTTTTAATTTAATGCTGACATTTCTACCCTGCCAGCTTATCCAGCAACCATGCCTAATATTGTATCAAATGCTGTGTTTGAAAGAAGATTGACGAAGAAGAAATGCTCTCCACTATGTTTGTTGGAGGAGCTTCAACTTGTGGAGGCTATATTTCTGAGCAAAGATATCAAAACACAATTGGTAATCAAAAGTTTATATAGATTTATTTTTATTTGTTAACTTTATCATATACTAAACAAACTTTCTCTTTAGATTCTGTATTTAGCCATCAGAGTCCAGCTATGAAAATCCATTTTTGATGATGGTTTGGCCAAAGAATTTTGCTAGGGACGAGGAAAGGGCAAAAATAAATTTTGTGATCTAGTGCCCTGCAATGTCATCACAGGTAATTTATATATCTTATACTTACGATGTGTTGTAAATTATGAATAAAACTAATATATAATTAATTCCAGGATATATACATATATATACATACATATATATGCATTTATTCATTTGTTTTCTATTTCAGGAGAGAAAATCAACCATAGACTAGGATTGAATGCCGAATTAATTATATTTTTAATATTGTAAAATAAGTTATTTTGAATTAAAGTTGTATATATTAAATTTTGTTATAAAATTATCTCAGGATTTTGTTATTTTGTAATAAAAGTTTACTTTGTGAAATTGTGTTCTTTTATTTTATTTTTAATCCAAATTTATTTTTCATCTAAAAAGTAAAAAACAATTCCATAATTAAATCCTATTCATGTCCGGTTTATGTCCGGAATATCCCGCGCGGGATATCCTACAGAACGTCCCGTAGGTGCGACATATTAACATGTTTCGGATATAGTCAGGATAAGCAGGATATCCGTAAGGATATAGCAGGGACAATGAATGTCCGCGCGAGAATATCCTGTGGACATTTTCCAGGATGACTTGTGTTGTCTGGATATATATATATATATATATATATATGTATATATACATAATTTAAATATTACTGGTTAAAAATTGAAAAATAAAGATAATAATAGAAAATCTTCACCATCAACTTAAATCGAATACATTTATAAGTAAAAGCATCGCTTGATTACTTATGATAAATTTTTTCTAAACTTTAATTTATCGTTTAATTTTTTTTATTAATATAAATTTTAAGGAAATTTTTATCAATAGTATTGATCCAGGTTGATCCATGTTGTTGTTGTTCAAATAATAACTATAATTTTCACTGCAGAGGGGCAAAATATTTTTGATGGCAAAACATCGTTTGCCGGGTCAGCTAGTATATATATATATATATCAAAGGTAATTTGTGACAGTCCAGCTCGTGCATTCATAACTAAAACGACTGGGCATGCTGGTTATAACAGCTGCACCAAATGTGTTCAGAGAGGAGAGTTTTGAGAGTTTGAGATTGCACCCATGACATCATACAGGGGATTTTATTTTAGAGCAACTTAATATTGGCATGGTGTCTCAGATGGCATTAGACTATATGCATCTTGTGTGTTTAGGTGTCACCAAAAGATTGTTAAGTCTGTGGGTGAAAGGTTCGAGAGATGTAAAATTAGATGACGAAGCTACTGCAAGGGTGAGTGAATTTTTGGTAAATTATAAAAAATATGTAACTCCCGAGTTTTCCAGGTTACCAAGACTTCTTAAAGACGTCAACTATTGGAAGGCCACCGAGTTCAGGCTGTTTCTCCTATATTTAGGACCTATAGTTTTACAACCTGTTCTGGAAAAGGACAAATACATCAATGTCGTTCAATTTAGTTTGGGGATTAGGATTTTGTGCGACCCAGAATTACGTGTTGATAAAAACGATACAGCAAAGAGTTTTCTCAACAATTTTGTAAATGAACATTCAAGGCTATATGGAGCTGGACGGGTGACTTGCAATACACATAATTTGATACATCTTCCTGCTGATGTGATAAATTTCTTCTCCCAACCTTTTTTGTGTTGCTTTTTACATAGGCGCTTTGCCTTTTGAAGTAGTCCTTGACTGTATTTACCATATTGCTGCTGCAGTTTGCCTGCGTCAGCCTATGTGTGATGGCGGGTCGCCACAGGTTATCCAAGGCACCTTCAATATCCACAAATATAGCAAGTACATACTTCATATCTGTTGCTATGCATTTTCTAACGGTTAGCAGTGCGTTCTCTGTGGGGACGCCTGCCCATAGATAAACAAGTATAATAGATCGCTATGTCTGGCGGTTTGACGTTACCTCGATTGGAATACAAATTTTTAAAAATAGATGGCAGCACATGTATAATATTTAAATTACCCCTGGTTTTACTTCTTAATTTGTACGTATCGTATACAGCCCCAAAAACCTGAATAATTTTTAATATTGGAAATAAGAACAAATCATACGAAATACAAAATATATATTTTCAAAGATATTACATATGTTTAAAGAACAATTAAAATTATGTTTATATTAACAATTATAATTACAGTTATGGAATGTTTGAAAATATAATAATTATTATACATAATTATAAAAGTATTATAATTTCACAATTATGCTTAAATAATATTTCAAAAACTAAATATGTAAGTGAAGAAAATCACAGAAGTATTTAACTAAACTAAGCACAAATAACTGACTAATATTAATTACTTAATGACTAATATTAATATATTAAAATCTTAAAATAAGAAGAAACTACAAGCACAGGAGCACACGCAATGAAATTACAAATTTAGAAGGAATGACAAATAATACAAAAATTAAAGGGTTAAGAAAAAAACAAATAATTTGTTAAAAAGTACAAATACTTCACAAACAAAAAGTCCTAAAAACATAAAATATATATATATTGATATCAAAATTGAGAGAAGTTCAAATACCTAGGATTAAAACTCATTTACGAGACATTGTTCTTTATTAATTCTGCATGTAATAGTTATTTCGCTATCTAATGAATTAATAGTAAAGTTGTATTTAACAAAACCTTTGAATAGTTTCTGTACGAGTGTTTTATAACATTACATTTAGCCATGTTCCATCATGAAAACATTATCATTGAAATTGCCATAAAAGATTAACAAAGTGTTTACAATGAACAGAATAATGTTTTATGCACATACAATTGCTTATGAATCAAAAGATAAAAGCAATATTTTTGATTCCCAAGGTCGGTAACAAATATATCTTGAATTTAAACATTATATTGGGATGTTACACAAGTTTTATTTGAGGAATATTATAACACTAATCTTCAATCAAATACATTAAATATTATGTATGGTATAGACTCTCTTTATAAGTGTTTACATTTGCTAATGTAATAGATAATCTTATTAAATATATCAATGAACTTACGTTATAAA
>NW_020538992.1:0-13413 GCF_003426905.1 Ctenocephalides felis
TATATATATATATATATGGCGCTGTGGGCCATTATTATTAATTAATTAATTCTTGAATGAAATCGCAATAATTATTTCAACTCGATAATGACTGTTTATTAATGTCTCAATTGATAAGATGTTGATATTACATTAAATCAAATCTAAATTTCGTTCACGAGAAACGCTCGTTCGCAAAAAAACTCGATACAATATTTTCGATCGTTTAAAAAAAACGCGACAATAATATTCGATCGTATAAAAACAATCAGATCGTTATAGCTTGCTTGATGCCAGATCCGAATCAACGTAGCCCAATATAATTTAGTTTTGTCATCAATGACGTTGATTCAACTGACATCTGTCATATGGTGTTCATTCCGCCATTGTCATCAATTGACGTCCTTCAACTTCATATGGTGTTCATTCCGCCATATAACTCCCCTTCAAAAGAAAAAGAGGTATCCGGTAGAAATAAATGAATTTGATTATTAAAATTTGAAGGAGACTTTTTTAGGCTTCATTTTTGGAGGGTCAATCGATAACTCCAAGTTATGTGATTTAAATTCTTGAGATGAGCTTGGATGACTGTTATCTATTTTAACTGTGTATGCTGGGTTTAGTCTGTCAACCGATATGTTCTTATCAGTACCATCCATAGAAATTTTGAACACTTGTCTGAAATTCTTTCTATAATTTCATATGGTCCACTATATGGAGGCTCAAGGTTTTCTGATATGATCAGATCTTACAATACATGAGTGCATGTATTTATGTCCTTAAGCACAAACATATTGGCTTTATTATGATGAGCTGTGGCTGTAGGTTTAATATCCGCATTATTCTTCTGTGGTAGTCCAGAAATGCTTGTGGATCGGATGACAGTTCTTTAGTTGTGAAAAATTCGCCTGGTAGTCTTAATGTGGTTCCATAAACCATCTCAGCAGGAGATGCTTTAAGGTCTTCTTGTATGAAGAACGTAAACCTAGTAAGACTACAGGTAATACTTCGATCCAAGGCTCAGGAGAGCACATTAAAGCTGCTTTCAGAGTTCTATGCCAGCGTTCAACCAGACCATTGGACTGAGGGTGATATGCCGTTGTCCGTATTTTCTTAGCACCTATTGCATCCATTAGTGATTTGAATATAGCTGATTCAAACTGGCATCCTTGGTCGGATGTTATCACACATGGTGTACCAAATCTTGATATCCAGTTTGAAAATAGGGCTTGGACAATCGTGTCTGCAGAAATGTCCTTTAGAGGAACAGCTTCTGGCCACCTTGTAAATCTGTCGATGATTGTTAGGCAATAAGGATATCCATTAATATTAGGCAATTTGATTATGTCAATGTGAATATGCGAAAATCTGTTTTCAGGAATAGGAATATGGATAGGAGTGAGGTGATTATGTTTATGAATTTTGGATTTTTGGCAAGGAATGCATTGACGTGCCCACATGGTGACGTCTTTACCAACCCAGGCCACACATACCTTCTTCGCAACTCCCTTGAAGTAATCCTTATGCTTGGGTGTGCATTTCCATGTACAATGTCAAAAGCAATTCTGCGAAGACTTTGTGGAAGGTAGGGCTTCACACCATTATCTTGCCTGTTGCAATAAACTGGATACCCCCCTAATGTCAATTTGAAGATTAATAGAGGTGTTGCCATTCAATATAGTTTGCATTTCAACGTCCTTACTCTGTTCTTGCGAAATTTCCTCTTCGGTAGCTTTGATGGCATTTGAATGGCATTGATCCTGGACAACGCATCAGCAACAACGTTCTGATCACCCTTCACATATATAATATCAGTGGAAAACTGTGATATGTATTCTAGCTGCCGTCGCTGACGATCTGATGCTTTCTCCAGTTTTGTTGAAATGGTGTGTGATTGGCTTGTGGTGTCTTGATTATAAAGTGCCTTCCTTCTAATAGATATTCAAAATACTTTAAAGCCGCAAAGATGGCTATAGTCGCGATCGTAAGTTGAATATCGCTGTTCAGTAGCTGTGAGCTTTCTGGAAAAGAAACCTATAGGGTGCCATGCACCATTTTCTCCTGCTCCAGAGTTGCTCCAATGGCTGTTGTGGATGCATCTGTAATTAAATTAATATTTGCTATACTTGAAGGAAAATGAAGAAGAGTTGCATTTGCTAGAGCTTCCTTCAGCTTGCTGAATGCTGATAAGAATTGTCATTCCATTCAATTTGAGTCTTGTCGTTTTTAACTGAGGACTTCACATACTCATAAAGTGGTGCTTGTATATTTGCTGCCTTGGGTATTGATTTACGATAATAGTTTACCATTCCCAAAAATCTTCTGAGTTCTATAACTGTCGAAGGTTTTGGAAATTAATAATTTCTCTACTCGGTCTGGTGAAGGAGAATATCCTGCAGCACTCAGTTTGTAACCGAGGAAGTTAACTTCATCTTTTCCAAAGGCACATTTCTCTAAGTTTATTGTAAGAGAATATTCTGTAGCCTCTCAAAAACCAATTGAAGATGACGACGGTGCTCATTCATATCAGTCGACATTACCAGGATGTCGTCTATATAAATGAAAACAAAATTAAAATCTTGGAATATGTAATTGATAAACCTCTGGAATGTCTGGGCAGCGTTTTTGAGTCCAAATGGCATACGTAGATACTCGAAGAGTCCCCATGGTGTGATAATTGCAGTCTTTTGTATATCCTTTCATGCATGGGTACTTGGTGGTAAGCTTTTTCTAAATCTATTGTAGAAAATACTCTTTTTGATGAAGATTATTGAATACATCTTGTATTAATGGTGGAGGATACCTGTCGGGCAGCGTGTTTGCGTTCAGCCTCCTGTAGTCTCCACACATTCTGAATGTGCCATTCTTTTTGGGAACATGTGAATAGGGCTTGCCCATGGACTGTTGGAAGGCCTCAAATGCCCCTATTCAGGAGATCTTGTATCTCGGACCTGGCTGCAACAGCCTTTTCTCCGAAGATCTTCCTGAATCTGGAAGCTAATGGTGGACCTGTTGTGGTTATCCTGTGGGCAAAAAGAGATGATTTATTATTGGTGGTTACCTGGGCTTTGTTATTGCGATGTATTGTGCCAGTAAATCCTTGAAGGGCTCTGCCGGGTTGACAGTGGAGATGTTACTTGTGTGTGCCTTGAGTACCTTCCATCAGAGGTAAGGCCTGTAGTCGAATCAATCAATCTTCTACCCTTCAAGTCTATTAATAAATTGTAGTGCCTAGGAAATCAGCTCCTATTATGGCTGTGGCTACATCGGCAACAACAAACTGCCAGCTAAAGCTTCTGCGTAAAGATAAATCCAGCTCCAGAGTTCTCTTTCCATACGTGGATATTCTGCTAGAGTTTGCTGCAAATAGAACTAACTCCTTAGGATGACCATCGGCAAACTTCTGAGCTGGTAAAATGGATATAACTGATCCTGAATCTATAAGAAATTGGATTGCCGTCTTTCTGTCTGATATATGAAGACGGAGCTCAGAGCAGACAGAATTTACTTCACCGTCATGGCAAGCTCCACTTAATGACGGTGAAGTAAGTTTTTGACTGGTTTAGAGATTTAAGCAGGCAGGGCTCTTCACACTTTGTGGCCTTCTCCCCATATCTGTAATGATAGTAGCAAACCGATCCACGTGAAGGTGTCCTGGACCTATGTCGAGAACCAATTCTAGAACTTGACTGATTGAGTTGTTCACTTCTTGATCTTGACTGGTTGAGTTGTGATTCTTGCTGATCATTTCTCTGTCTTTCAGTGTTCAACATTGCCTTTAGTTCCTTGATTTCCTGGACGCATGACATAAGAGAGTTTCGTGGCGGTCCAGTCTCTGTTCTACTGAAGACTTGGTGTTGTGGACATCACATGTGATGTGGGGCTACAGTGATCGACTAAAATATCGGCAACTTCCGCCAGGGCTTCCGGACCAAGATGGCGAGAAAACTATTAATTGTGGCCGAATATGGTGTGGCAGGCGTTCTGACCACAATTTAATTATGATGTCTCACTGACCTCTCCCTTAGCCAAATTCATCATTTCTCGTAGGAGCTGTGATGGTTTCCTCTCTCCTAGAGTTAAGTTTTTAATAGCTTGTCAATTTGCTTACCTCTAGATTCAGACATTCTGCTTAATATAGTGTTTTTGATATATTCGTATTTGCCTGTCATTGGTGGATTACGGAGGACATCCTGGATGAGGCGCAGTGTCTCGAAGTCTAGGGCTTTGAGTACTGCTGTGTACTTAGTATTGTCATCCTGATCCTAGCAGACTGAAACTCATGTTCAATAACTAAAAACCATAGGTCTGGAGAATCTCCATTGAATGGAGTGAGACGGTGATTGTTAAATGCTGCTAATTGTATTGATCAGCATAACTGTCATGTTCATGTTCAGAAACACGAGGACTGCTCGTGTTAAAGATCGCCTCGTGATCCAGATCGATCAGAGATCTGTTGAGCGCTGTTTCGTCATTGACGGACGTAGATCGAGTCGACATGTTGATAAAAATTGGTATAATTTACCTTTATTAATTTACTTGTATTTGACAAGTGTTTTTCTTTCTCCGTCTGACGTCACCAATTATGGGTACTAAGACGTTGAGAATGTCTCTTGCTTAATGATTTCACTTACACGTTCGGAGTCACCAATTATGGCGCTAGTGGGCCATATATTATTAATTAATTAATTCTTGAATGAAATCGCAATAATTTTATTTCAACTCGATAATGACTGTTTATTAATGTCTCAATTGATAAAGATGTTGATATTACATTAAATCAAATCTAAATTTCGTTCACGAGAAAACGCTCGTTGGCAAAAAAACTCGATACAATATTTTCGATCGTTTTAAAAAAAACGCGACAATAATATTCGATCGTATAAAAACAATCAGATCGTTATAGCTTGCTTGATGCCAGATCCGAATCAACGTAGCCCAATATAATTTAGTTTTGTCATCAATTGACGTTATTCAACTGACATCTGTCATATGGTGTTCATTCCGCCATTGTCATCAATTGACGTCCTTCAACTTCATATGGTGTTCATTCCGCCATATATATATATATAAATTCTGCTTTCACTTGTCTTTATAAAGTTTGTCCATCGAAAGCATCTCGAAAGAAACTTTTATAACTCTAATGAAAATTTATTACAAACTCACCTCAGTTCAACACAATAATTAAGTAGATAAAATTAATCAAATATAAGTAAAGATGCGAGATTTCAAAAATATAAATAACATAAATAACAGAAATGAAAAATCGAATGTGTAATTTTTTGATAATTTTTTAATTGATGATTGGATTAAGGTAAGAATTACTCGAAAAATCACTACAAGATACTGTAAACATAACATTTTATACTACTAAAATTGCTGATATAATTATAATTGATAATTATCAATGCTGGTATTAATGTAAAATTAAATATTTAAAAATATACATAATCAAAGTCGCAATCAAACAAAGATAAGTATGTATATAGTCAGTATGTATGGGAGTGTACGAATAAACATTTTCCTAATTAATTCTATTTTGAGATGAAGTAGTAGCAATATCGCCTAGATTATCCTTTATAATTCTCCTTAAAACTAGGTGCTTCTACTGTAATAGGATTAAAATTTAGTAAATGCAATTGAAATAGATACAGCAATAAGAAAGCAGAAATGAAGCCAATTATAAAATAATTGAATGTAGGAGATGCTTAATTGGGAAAACGATATATATATATATATATATATATATATATATAAGTTTGTATGTTTTTGTATATATACAACTACGTTATCGATCAGTTTTCTTCTAAGAAGCTCGATTTTGAAAATCTCACTATGTTCTAGCATCTTTAACGGTAGACTGACAATGAGATAATGAAATAATAACCTGCAGAAACTGCGAGTACAATAATTAATAATTAGGGAACGAAAACGGTCGATTAAACCCAGGAGAGTCTTCTATTCCTACAGTGTTGTAGTCATTCATTCGACATTATGGCGAGGAGAGCGCCTATTTAAACTTCTCACAATCGGAATAGTTCCAGGAAATTGAGAGCTGGTAAAATGGATTTTCTCAAATAGATTATAAGTATATTAAAGTAATATGAATTTCAGAAGATTTGTTTTTTTTTATAAACTCTTTAATTTACAACTGTCCAGTAAAGGACATTCGTTAAATTTAATGAATTTACAATAGTCCGCCGAAAAGGGACATTGTATACTACATTGGCATGTTGAAAAAAAGCAACTCAGTAGTTGTTTTTTCCTTTCGATATAAAATTTACAATATTTACTTATTGAATAATTTCTTATAAATAATGATTAAGTTATTTCCATTTTTTTATCAGGAGAGTTGATGGCTTAAATCCAGTGGTATTTTGCTTTTCAATCTTCTTCGATAGTTTTCTGTTATCAATGAGTTTGCTAATGTATTTGGGTGATTGATTAGCTTGTTTCTATACTTCTGTGCTGTTTTTGTTATTACTTCATTTATGGTAGGTGTATTCGTGTTGGCATGAATCAACCAGTTGGGAACATATTTTGGAGCTCCTTAGGCAATTTTCAAAAATTTGCTTTGAAATTTCTGTATAATTCCTATGTTAGTCTTATGAGCACTGCCCCACAATTGTATGCCATAACACCAAATTGGTTTGAATAAAGTTTTATATAAAAGTAGCTTATTGTATGAGCTTAGTTTGGATTTAGTTCTTAGTATCCAGTAAAGCTTTTTGGTTTTTATCTCAAGCTTTTGTCTCTTTTTTTTAATATGAGTTCGCCAATTAAGTTTTCTATCGAGGTATATGCCGAGATATTTCACATAGTCTTCTTGAGATACTTGAGTATTTCCTATTCTTACTGGTGGACAAGTCTCTCTTCTAAGCGTAAATGTGACATATACTGACTTTAAGCCATTCATTTCAAATCTCCAGGTTTTGTTCCATTTTTCTAATAGATTTGGTTTTTGTTGACACAGGACAATCTGGAACAAATTGTGCTCCAATGTCATGTTGTGAGGGAAACCGAAACAAACCAAGTGTGACACATAAAATAGTTTATGTCGTTTGTGAAATCATTTACACTTATTTAAAACTCAGCAAATATTTATAGTAAGCAAATATTTATATTCATTTCAAATGACGAGTCTGTAAACTTCACTTCATAAATTGCCTATTGTACCCACGTGTATTATATACAAGGCATTCAAAATTAAGCTTTATAACTTATATTGTTACCTCTTACTTGGTTGCATTTAGTCACCAAGGAAACATAAAGCCTAAATACACTCTGTACAACAAAGCGTAAAGAAACCAACGAAATTGAATAAAGCATTTACCAACCCTTCAACCCATTTGTGGGACGCAAGGGTGTACTTTAAACCGCCCTTCGGAGCGTCTCTCTTAGCCACCTAAGGCGAGTCTATCCAAGCCATGTTTTCGAGTAATTACTGAAGGAGATAGGTGACGCATTCCAATACGAAATGCTTAGGACAGCGATTCCTAATCGACTTCGGTGAAAATTTACTAAAGTATGGAATATTACATTCATAAGAGCTAATATGCCGCCTACGAAAATGTAAAAATGTCAGCTATAGAAATAAAATCGTATATATTAGAAAAACCTGCCATATGTCATATATTTTCATGGTGCTCTCGATTATTGGGAGTATATAATCAGCATAATACAAAATAGATAATTTTATTTTAAATATATACTTATCACAAAAATTAAAACATTTTTTTAATACTCGAGTGGTAAGTTTTCTATAAATCATTTTGTTTTTTAAATTTTTCATGTAACCCATCAGTCACTTCAATAATTTTGTACAATTTTAACAGTACATATTCAGTTTTTACCATACTGTATCATATTTCTCATTAATTATGTTATACATTTTAGATGATTATTATATTATTTTTACATAAATATTTCCAAGTTGAAAAATCAAGTTTTTAGAAATAAATCATATGCTTGCTTTCCAAAGTTAATTTCACATTTCACATACATTATATAATGGTATCATGTCGCCCTAGTTTTAGAATCTCTATCACCACGTTTGCTTGCACAATAGCAACAATAAACTCTAATGTGAGGAAAATAGAGACGTCTGTTATATACATATGGAGTTTGTAGGCATATACAGATAATTATTTCATATAGGTAACTTAATTATTCTCATGTTCTAGCAGAGCCACGTGGCTTCAAGAGTAACAGAATTCATACCAGTAAATCGATTTGTATATAATGCTTACAACTCCAAATTTCTGACAATTTTGAAATCTTATTCTATTAAAAAAATATTATAAAAAGGTTTAATGACATATCAATTCAATGAAAATAACAGTATGAGAATCATAAAGATAACAGTGAATAAATGTAATGTATCTAATGTTTGTATATGCGAATACACAGAATGAGCTTAGAGGTAATAATTTTTTAATTTGTATAAAATATGCTGTATACCTGCTCAATGTTAATTGGAGTACTATTTCTCAAAGCAATAGATTTGAATGATAATTTACTACAAAAACCTAATTTTTCCAATTTGCATTCAACTTATTACGAACTTTATTTCCACTCATTTCTAATCACAACCCTCGACTACCAACTAGTTTTTAAAATAGAATTACTACAGCTTTAAACATATTTTTTCGAAACTCTTTGAAAAAATTAAAGTACCTATCCAATATCTATTTGTATCTAATTACATCCAGATTCAATGTAATTGATAAAAAGAAATTGAACTCACAATCAGAACGAGGAAACTATCAAGTTTTAATTTGTCGATGTAATGGAACGCCAGAAGAGATCTTGGTAATTCACTTACTTTAACCTGGATGTGAAAATTATTAGGTTGATGAAACCAGTATGTCTATATATATATATATATATATATATATATATATACTAGCTGACCCGGCAAACGTTGGTTTTCCATCAAAAATATTTTGCCGCTTTACAGAAGTTCTTATAATATACATGATAAATTAATAATAATATTATATTTTTATTACACAAATTCTTTACATTTCGATAAATAATTCCAACGCATCATAGTATGTGTTTATTTTAATTTTATTATGTCAAATAGTGAAATATTTTTTTAATCAATGAATAAATTAGATTTTAGTCTGAATCAACGCAGTACCATTATCTAAATATATATTTTTTATATAAATATCAGATTTTTTACTTTTACATTTAATTTGAAAATATTGAATGTCAATTTCATATATCCAATATGCACTGAATTTTTACATGCCAAAATATTTCCTTCTTGATGGAAATTTAATATAATATGATATAATTTATATCAATAATTTGATCGGCAATATTGCCTATAACATAACTTGGAATAATGAATTTATTTGTTTCTTATTGAAGTCGTTAAAAATTCATTTTTTTTGAACTGGCAAAATTTTGTTTATGATTAATGTTAAATTCAATATGTCGCTTTTTTATTATAATGTATAATGTTTTAATCATTTATCATATAAATTTTCGACTATAAATTGATATTCATTGGAGTGGTCCTTAATATGGACATTTTCGAATTTTCTTGCTCCCAAAAGCTTAAATGATTTCAAATTGATAAAAAGCAATTCTCTGAAAGTTTTATCTTTTAATATTGTTTTTTAGATAATGCGATAGTGATTTCCATGCTATTTCCATACGAAGTTTGATTGAACTGCGCACAATCTAAAAGTTAATATTAAGAGCTAAAACTTTCAGAGAATTGTTTTTTATCAATTTCGAACCATTTGAGCCCATATTAAGGACCACCCAAATATATATGTATACATACAGCCCAAAACCCCAAATTTTATAAAACGTTGATCTTGTATGCTTAAATTTTTTATTTCAAAATTAATTTCAGCTACATGAAAAAAAATCATAAATTTGAATCAATTTAAAAAAATAATTATTCTCTGTCTATAATTCCGCCTGATCCAGGTTTCGTTTTTCGTTGAAATATGTAAACACGTACGTTTAGGGTCGTAGGCCACCTGATTCCGTTTTAAGACGAGCACGCTTCATATGGCGCGATCCAAAATTCGGACGGGCCTAAATTAATCTTCGGAATGAAATCTACAAAAGCTCACAAACCACTGAAATATTATACGAGCTGTTTCATATGCTACGGTTTAAAAGATAGAGATAACCAGGATCACGTACTGATTTGTATTTGATATTAATTTTTGCCAAATTTATAAGGCCAAATATATAAATAATTAAATATATAATATTTTTTAATAAATTTATTTATATATCTTATATATAAAAATGGAGCTCTCGATCAAATGATTCGGTAAAAATCGAAAACGGCTAAATCAATTTGGCCAGTCTTAGTCTTGAAAAATTCGTGCCAATCCAGAGAAAGTCGGAAAGGTGAGATAATATTTCAAAATCGCGTAGAAACTTTACATTTTTAATTTGAAAATTTGTGTAGAAGCGTAATTTGAATAAAACAATGGACGGTGGGTAATACGTGAAATGTCAAACGTGTTTGACAGATGATGTTCAATTAAGTTTAATAGGATGTTTCACGTAAATATTATTTAATTATGTAGAGAGTAGTTCTGTTTGTAGTTTTATTTATATACAAAAACGTTATTAAACGGATCGCAAGTGTTACTAGAAACTCAAAATATCAACTTTTTTGAAATGTTAATATGAAAATGCACTTTTTGACGTTGTAGCACTCTTTTTTGCGAATCATATTCTTCTCAAACACGGTGCTCTGAAAAATCCCAGTTATATAAATATACTCATTGATATTTATAAAACATTTCTAAGTTATTATTTTTTATTTACGTTATTTAAATTCAGAAAGGATCAAAGGGACATTTTGTCGAATAACATTTTCCCAGTTATAATTTCCCAGAAATTATCGAAGAATAGATAGTAATATATGAGGGTTCGGGGTTGAAAAGATCCATCACCGATGTGTCAAAAACCAGTAAAGTTAAGTATTGTTTAACAACAATATTTGAAAGTAGAAGGAAAAAGATGTATAACCAGCTATAACCTTAATTCTTATGACTTTGCTATCCTAAATGAGATAAAGGGTAATCTTTGAAAATCCATAATACTTTTTATTAAATTTACTTTAATTCATCGAATTGGAGCAGGTCAAAGAAGAAATACTCAATTCATTTTTTATCTCTCCTCGCAGAAATTTGAAAATTTTTTATAAGCGCAGTAGTATTATTTACAATCATACACAAAATGCAGAATCCAAAAAGAATCTGAAAAACTTGAAACGTAATCAATAAGTCGAAAGGCCAAAAAAGACTTGGATTGGATTTTACCATGTTTTCTATAGAAAGTGAATAAAACTTTCAGCTTGATTGTTTGGACAAAACATAGACAAACTAATGGGGTTTATTATTTTTATAATATCTCAATGTATAGAGAATTCGAACAACACATCCTTATACACTTAAAGTATTAATATTTTTGATTCTCTAGAAATTGTTTAGTTATACCTTACTTAGCAAAACAACGTTTGGTCCGACTATAAAATATAAATTTATATAAACATCACAGTACCAAGTCGTAGTAGTAAATAGGCTATAATTAAATAGTATTTAGGATTCTAACACTGAGGCTTGGTAAATAGCAAAAACAAAAATCTTTTGACATTTTCTGATAATTCTTGTTGATATCATTGCATTTCTTTAAAGAGAGTCATTTCAAAATATAGACTTCACCTATTTAATGAAATCTTAATTGCAAATGTTTCAGTAACCATTACCCAACCTAAGCCATGTCAGATTTGTTGACAGCCTATTTCTTAGTTGTCAAGCTGTATCCTGACTAGTAATAAGTATTTTCTCATCTATCCTACCCCGGTCTACCCTAAACCACGAACGAAACGGTACAAGGTCACGAATGCGTAATAACTTACAATTAGATCTTCAACGGCGAAACTGACCGGATTTCTAAGACAAGAAGAGGCATTCGGGGCGGTAAAAACCGCAAGGCTTTGTCCGGACTTATGGTGTCCGTCTTTATGACTTCGATATCTTTGACGTGATGTGATATATTTGAAGCCGAAGCTGCAACAAAACCGAAAACCTTTTAGCGGAATTCCGTATCGGAGGAAAACGTGTCCGGATATGATGAACTTACTTGTATAATGTTTTATTAGTAAAATAATTTATTTTCAACCAATTTA
This sequence comes from Ctenocephalides felis, assembly GCF_003426905.1. Taxonomy (NCBI): domain Eukaryota; kingdom Metazoa; phylum Arthropoda; class Insecta; order Siphonaptera; family Pulicidae; genus Ctenocephalides; species Ctenocephalides felis. The sequence goes on from NW_020538992.1 coordinate 12,158, forward strand.
TTGACTGCACTAAAAAATTAAGATGACTTTATACAAAAAAAGTTTGAAATATGCTATTTGTTTTGGAAAAGGTATATGTATGCTTTTATAGCTCTGCCATCACGCTTAGGAATAAATACAAAACTTAATTATATTTGTAGAAATTATGAATGTCCTTAGAACGTTTAGAACTAAATTATAAAGAGAAGAGATAATTATATATAAAAATAAGAAATTCTATTATGTAAAATTTTTATATTATACTGAGTATATTATTACAAATTTATTTATATATTATACGTAGTACGTGGCATACTTCATCACGTCATAGTTATTTATGTTATTATTGTTGTATTACTTTTTGTATTGAATTTTATATTCAATTTATTGCATTTTTTTGTAAATAAGACATTAATGTCTTGATTAACAAAAACAAATTGTAACAATATATTATATATATATATATATATAAATATATATATATATATACAAATTTATTGTTATTTATTACAATGAATAACTGTAAATCACATGATTATTGTACCATGTTTTAGTACCAATTAATTAATTCGTAGAAAATAGTGGTTTTCTTGGAATATTTGAACCGAGCTTTGATCAATATTAGAAGCCAAGTAATAGTATTTTCTATACATAACTGAAATTATATAATTAATACTTACAGAATTCAAAAATTTCTAGGAATTGGGAATATGAACTACAACTTCAAACAATATGAAATGCTTTGAGTTATAAATTTTTAATTCAAACTGGATCTACTAAAAATATTTAAAACCGAATTTAAATTTTTCAAATAATACCAGATAGTTTGAATAAAATGTAGAAAACTTAATAAAAGACAGTTAGCATTTTTGTAATTAAATTGTCATAATTGATTGATTGATTTCTCTATTGATTGATTGCCAAGTATTAGTATTTTCTACACAAAATTGAAATTATATAATTAATACTTGCAAAATTTATGAATTTCTAGAAATTGGGAATATGCAATCCAAACTTTAAACAATATAAAATGCTATGAGTAATAAATTTTTAATTCAAACTGGTTCTACTAAAAATATTTGAAACCGAATTTATATTTTTCAAATGATACCAGAAAGTTTGCATAAAATGTAGAAAACTTAATAAAAGACAGTTAGCATTTTTGTAATTAAATTGTCATAATTGATTGATTGTTTTCTCTTCTCTCAAGAAACTAGAGAGAAATATTTTATGAATGATCATATTACAAAGACTAAATTAGTGTATTCACTATACGA
>NW_020538993.1:0-30307 GCF_003426905.1 Ctenocephalides felis
TTGAAGTTGTTGACGAGGATGTCGCATACGCACAAAAACGATCCATGAAATTAACAGCTAGAGGAAACACTTGTTCTTCGCAGTGTTGCTCTTCACACACCTCCAACATCCATGTGGTGACAACTTTCCTCATGAAAGGTAGCAGATCCCCCTGGAAATTGGCAAAGTAATTCATGCGGGGGATGGTGCTCCCTTCCAACATCAGCATGTTATCCATGACTCTGGCGTCTTTTGTCAAATTCTCGTCAACTTCAGCAAAATTGCAATCCACCCGTTCGCCAAATGGGGCTTCGGGGCACAAAAGATTGACATTCATATTTATGTAGTTAAATTAAAATTACGGAAACAAAAAATAATATGTAATCCACCCCACACACCCACACCGAGACGGTGGAGTTTTTCTGTGATTTTCACCAAATGGAAAATCCTTAACAGCACCAAACACAGACACACACGTTGTTTATAACAAATTGTTTTTATAAATATTATTATATATATAAAATAACTTAAAATTAATTTAATTAGTTGCAAGCACACATGAAGTATTAATGATAAAGGCACACAAAAATCAGTTCAATGTTGGTTTTTTTTCAAGAATATCATTGATCAGTAACAACCGCACTCATTGCCGACTGACGTCTGAGTGATATTTTCGGAAGCACGGTGCCCAGTTGCCGCGAGTTGTGTTGTGTTGATTTAAGCTCATACTGCCAAATCGATTTTAAAAAATCAAACACTGTTCGAAAGATATTAGTTGGGAATGATACTGATTAGTTTTAGGTGAAAATCTACCAAGCAGTTTTCTTGTAATTAACTGTTGAAAAAAAAATAAGCCGATTTTTATGGAACTTTTTTTGGCGATATATATCATGGTCTTATAGAACTTACTGAAATATCACGGCTTTACGACAAGTAGTTTAATTTTAAAAATTAATCGAAGATTAAGAAATGAGTAGTTTTTTTTGACGTTTGTTAAAATTAAAATTAGACGATTTACTTGGTATAACGATAGAGTACTTGGTTTTAATGAACATAGTAAACCATTAAAGTCCTATGGAAACTGGTTCAATTATAAAAACTGGTGATTTTTGAAAATTTGCTATTAGAAAATACTCCGAGTCAAAGTGTTCGTTTGTTTTCAATCATGTGTAATAAATCCACTCGGAATACTTCTAATCACTCATCAATTAAATTATTTTTTATTGATTAAGTCGATTAATTACACATATCGGGAAGTTCATGTAACTTGCCTCAAGGCTAAATACCAAACCAACTAGTTTTAAATAATAGTCATAAGTAAATTCATTTGGACGATGTATAATCCCGAGTACCGGTAAATGTTGCGAATATTTTGTACATCTGCCAGACAACCCTTAATAAAAGTTTATGATAGCTCATGTACCTTCGGCGAGCTATCATAAAACTAGAAATATTGGAAATATTTTAAAAATGTAAAAATATAAGTTAGTTAGTCCTGAACTCTTGAACAAGTAACAACTAAAATATTATAATAAAGCGCTAAATAAATTTTTGTATCTAAATAAATTCTTTGATTTCACACACTTCCAGAAGAGCTACAAATGTTCCAATTCTCGTCGTTAAGTATTTCAAATAAAACTCTAATCTACTCAAGAAGTTATTAAAAATTGGTTACATTTAATCATTAATTAGTAAATTCATTACTAACGTCTCTTCAATATATATATCTATCTATATATATATAAATCTCGTGTCACGATGTTGGTTCGCGATGGACGCCCAAACTACTGGACCGATTTTCAATTTTATTGGCTCATAGTGTGCATACGAGGTGTGTTCAAAAAGTACCCGGAATTACTAATAATTAAATTTCGCGGGTCTGGAGTGTCTGATTGTCAAAATTTTTTTTTTATTGTGTTGGTATACATGCCCCTAAAGTATGATGAAATTTTCAGCTATATTCACTGTTTACTTTGTCTGTGGTAGTCGCTAAGGTTCGACGTGTTTTTCTGAGCTCGGCGATTTTTACAATGGAAGAATTGAAAAGTCAAAGAATTTGTATTAAATTTTGCGTAAAAAATGAAATAAAGTGTTGCAAAGTGCAAAAATTCACCAGATATGACTCCGTGTGACTTTTTCCTATTCCCAAAGTTGAAGAGACCCATAAAAGGACGGCGGTTTTCCTCGATTGAAGAAAATCGCTGAGAGTGCTCAAGGACATATCAAAAAGTGAATATCAAGGGTGCTTCGAAAATTGGAAAAAACGCTGGCATAAGTGTATTATATCTGGGGGGGACTACTTTGAAGGGAACCACATTAATGTAGACGAATAAATAAATATTTTTTTTGAAAAAACGTATATATCCAACTTAGGTTATAGGAAATTTTGAAAAGTAAATTTAAAATATAAATACATAATTTTTATAAATTTCAAAAAAATTTGACAGAAAATGACCAAAAAAAAAAACAAAACACTAAAATGACAAATGTCAAAATTTATGGAAAATTCGAGGATTAGAAAAAAAAATGACAGTTCAAAAAATATAATTCAAAAACATATACATATATAGATATATCCAACATTTAGATGAAATGCTATATTCAGAATCACTGTATATAGTTTTAAATCTAATTAAAAATCAATGTTTATAAATTTAAATGAAAGTTGACATTAAAAAAACGTGAATTGACATTTGACAATATTTATAAAAATTATTAGATAAATAGATTTATAATTTATATTTATTTGATTTGCTTACGAAATTAGTTCGGATACCAAAACTTCCTCAAAACACCATAGATCACAATATAAAAAACGACATATTAAATTTAATATTAATTATAAACAAAATTTTGACAGTTCAAAAAAATTGAATTTTTGACGACTTCAATACGAAACAAATTCACTAATTATTCAAAGTTTTGTTATAGTCAATATTGTAGATACAAAACATTATTGAAAAATATTATATCACATTATATTAAATTTCGACCAAGAAGGAAATATTTATTTAGTTTTATATTTTTATAAATTTCCATAAATTTTGACAGAAATTTACTAAAAAAAACAAAACACTAAAATGACAAATGTCAATATTTACGGAAACTTCGAGAAAAAGCGATTTATGATTTCTGAAAAAATTGACAATTTTAAAAATATATATTTATACTTATTGAAAAAGGAACAGATATATTATAATATATCCAACATTTATATCCAAATTAGGCAAAATGCTATATTGAAAATAATAGAAATATATAATGTTTATAGATTTAAATAAATTTTGATAGTTGTAAACTAAAAAAAGTGAAATGTTATTTATCAGAATCTATTGAATGTAATAGATGAATAAATTCATCATAAACAAAATTTTGACAGGTCAAAAGAATAAATATGTTTAACGAAATCAAATAAGAACAAATACATTAATTATTCCAACTTATATTACAAATCACATTTAAGATACAGAATAATAAAATTTATCAAATTTAAATAAATTTGGGCGGTTACGAATTAAAAACAAATGCCGAAAATGACGTTTGTTAATATTGTTAAGAATAAATTGATTTATGATTAAGATTTAATTTGCTTAAGTTGTTCATTCAGGTAAACATCACAAAATTAATATAAATCATGATTGAAAACTGAATATTATATCATATTATATTAAATTTCAAAGTGCTAAAAATCAAACATAAATTTGGACTCGAATTCCTCAGAACTTTATCCATGTTAGTTACAGGGATAGTATGAATATCAATTTATAGTCGGAAATTTATATCATAAGCGTTTTGTAAGTAATCACAAATTTTAAAAAATGCATTGAAATCGATGAGTGTCTAATCATGGAAAATTTTGAAAGAAAATATTAAAGGCTTATAGAAAGTTCTCAATAGTATGTGACCAATAGTATGTGAAACCATTTCTAAATAAAGCATCGTAGAACATGTTAAAATGTTAGCTAAAGTAAATAGGACGTAATACCAAATAAGATATAACAAATTTATAAAATCATCTTGGTTATCATTATACATTTTGTAATATACTCATTTATTCAAATATTTAATTATTTCAGTTTATTTATTATTATTATTTTTTTTTTTTTTATTTCTGTTAATTTTAACAATCAGATTACAATACAATCTATAAGTTAAAAGTTATGGTATTGAAAATCAAAATCAAAAGAAAAAAAATAGAATAAAGGAAATTAAAGAAAAGAAATAGAATAAATGAATGAATAAATAATAATTAAAATAATAGTATTAATAATAAAAACGATAATCAATAATAAATAATAATTAAAAATAACTTGTTTGAAAATTTTCCTGTGCGAAACAGGGAAATTATGTTGTTGACGGTAGATCACTGGGCCATTTTCTTTTCAGGCGTTTTAATTTTTCGGCTGTTTGTACTATTTGCATTTCCGGATTGACGTGTGCGTCCAATTTGTTTTGAAAGATAAAACTTCTGTTCTTAATAACTTCCGCCACAAAAAAAAACACTTTAGTCAATAGTATTGATCCATCATATTCAAATTTTATTTCCGATTTTATTAACTTCCCGTAGGGTAAGTTATTGTAATGGGCCGAAAATCGTAATTGAAAATTTTTACATTTCTCGACGTTTTGAAGGTTTCTGAACGTTTTGGCATACTTCAGAAAAAATGGATGTGTGTGTGTGTGTGTGTGTGTGTGTATGTATGTATGGATACAAATTTTCGCCCACGTTTTCGGGCGTACGGATCAACCGATTTGAATGGTTTAAAAAACATTCGATTCCTATTGATAAGGAGATGTGCTGATTAGTTTTTGGCAAAGGCAGGTCCAGCAGTTACGGAGATAAGGAGCAAAGAGTGCAGAAAATAGAAATCGAGTTTCTGAGAGAATGGAGCATCCGATTTGAATGATCTAAAAAACATTCAATTAGTAATGATTGGGAGAAGGAGTTATTAGTTTTTCGCAAAGGCAGGCCCAGCCATTTCGGAGATACAGAGCTAAATGTACAAAAAATGGCAGTTTTTGAGAGAACTAAGCGTCTGATTCAATTGATTCAAAGAACTTTCTGCTTGTCTTAACAAAATAATTGATTTTGGAAAAAAAATTTTTGTTCCATTTTTTTTTTTTTTTTTTTAGTTTTTTGTTAGATTTTATTTTATTATTTTATATTAGACAATGATACAATATTTATAATAATCTATTTGAAAACATTCAGTATTCAACGGGAAGTTCCAGCAATTTGCCTTAAGGCACGATGCCATAATTGCCTCAAGACAGAATTCCACTTACAGCTAGTTTATTTTTGGATTGATATGAATTTTTTATAACAAAGGTTTCAAATTTGGTTGTCAAACGGATTCAAATTTCACTCAGACGAATTTTAATAAGGGCCGTTGCAACGCAAGGCTGGGTATGCTAGTATATATATATATATATATATATATATATATATATATATATATATATTAACAAAGTCTAATAATCGGGCATAAAATCAATGAAAAACATGAATTTCTTTCAAAAATTTATTTTAAATCCATACGTTTCGGCTATAATCCTAGCCTTCATTCAGTGGAAACTAAAAATAAAATTAAAAACTAAAACAATTGAATTGGAGTGAAAAGAAAAAATAAAATAGTAATTAGTACTTACAATTAGTAGATCTTAGTGTTAAATTGGAAAATTTTAATAATCCATGGTATTAGGATATGGTAATGCACTACACTATGTATTATAAACATTAACTTGAAATTACACAATATTTTCACAATTAGATAGATATTGGTTGGGAATCGTGCTGATTAGTTTTTGGTAAAGATCGACCGGGCCGTTTTCTTGTAATAAAGTTTTAAAAAAAAAAATTCGACGATTTTCATAATTTTTTTTGACGGTAGATACCATAGTCTTATAGATCATACTAAAATATTACGGTCCTACGACAAGTCGTTTATTTTTAAAAAATCTTCAAAGTTTGCAAAAATTAGTATCGTTTTTTTGGCATTTGTCAAAATTAAACCTTTGATCGACGTTTTCTTAAAAACGCCTGAACCGATTTCAGAAATTTAAAAGCGATTTGATGTATCTCAATGAGGACTATCGTTTGTCAGTTTTGTGAGACGATCTGCCAAACCGTTTCTTTGTAATTTAAAAAAAAATGTTAAACTTTTCGTCCACATTCAAGCTAAAACTACCGAACCGATTTTAAAAAATCAAAAACTGTTCGAAAGATATTAGTTGGGAATGATACTGATTAATTTTAGGTGAAAATCTACCGAGCCGTTTTCTTGTAATGAACTGTTGAAAAAAAAATTAAGCCGATTTTCATGGAACTTTTTTTGGCGATATACATCATGGTGTTATAGAACTTACTGTAATATTACGGCCTTACAAGTAGTTTAATTTTAAAAATTCGTCAAACTTTCCTAAAAATATTATCGTTTTTTTTAAAGTAGGATTGATGTAGTATACTATTTACACATCTTTTTTATTAAGTCGATTATTTACACATATCGGGAAGTTCATGTAACTTGCCTCAAGGCTAAATACCAAACCAACTAGTTTTGTTTGAAGTTACCGTGAACTTGAAAAGTAAATTAGTGTTCAATTTCGTAAGCGCAAACCTGCGAGTGATTAAATTAATTATTGGGCATTATTGACGAAAAATAGCAAGCTGATTTAGTTTAAACAAAATATAATCGGAAAAATGAAAAATGGGGAGTCAGTGCTTAGAAAAGGGCAAGTTTATTCCGAAAAATTGAATTGTAACCTTTGTTTTTGTTGCAAATGTTTTGCATCTGATGAACTTTGAATGTTGAAGACATAGTTAGGGTTATGGATATGGAACAAATATGAAAAATGGGAGCAAAATTTACTTTGGAACGAAAATCTTAAGAATTTTGTTATACCTAGTGGTGTCCATACTCTAAATTTAATAATAGTTAACTATGCAGAAATATTACAAATCACATATAATTAGTTTTTTCCAATATAGTTCAGGAAATGTGTAATTTCTGGTCACTTTTTACTGATTTTTGGACAATACTTCTAAAATACGTTGAAAATTTAACTTTAAAACCTGATACCCTGAATATGACGCGAAAGCAAGGATAAATACAATTCGGCTCTTACGATATCGAGAAGTTTACGACGCAATTTTGGATATTGTAAATAATGAAATTAAATTAAATTAAAATTTGAAAAATTCAACATGAAATATGAGTATTTTGATTGAAATTGAAAAGCTAGTTTTTTAGCTCTCTTGGCATGAGTTGCTCAATAGAAAAAATTGCATAATAAATAAGTAAAATGTTTCAAAACCCAAATATTAATATATCACATACGTTAAAAATAATTGGAAATTAAAAAATATTTGATTATAATCAACCCGCGAATTTCCTCGATTTTTTAATAAATAAATTTAAAATCTATGTATTTTATACGCTTTTAGATTATATTTAATTTTTTATGTACTAAATCCAGAATAATTAAAAATATTTTTTTAAAAAATATGTAAATATTTATATAATTTACATGACAAACTATTAAAACAGTTAAAATTTAAAGGGGGTGGGGGGCGCTAGAAAAAAAGTTGCATGCGGGCGCTAAGGACCCCAGGACCGGCCCTGTATATATATATACATATATATATATATACCGCTGAAAAGTTCGAGAAAAAAAAGACATATAATTTACATTTATACCCTGCATCCCCTAGATTCAAGAAACCTCTGATATTTAGTTCTGTTTCTATTATTATTTGTGTTAAACTTTTTATCGTAAATAAAAGCGATACGATAAAATGATAAAGACATCAATACAAGAAGTATATTCTTTCATTCAATAAATATTTATACAAACTAAACAAAGAATACAATAAGCGTCTATAAGAAAGTACTTGATATCAGAAAACTGATATCGCTGCTGATTGATATCAAGATTGAATGGAACCTTTGTTGAAACACGGCCAAAACTTTTATCACAAAACCACTAACAAGCACCATATATTAAAAATCAGTTGGAAAAATATTATATAAAAATCTCAGTCTCATTATAATTATGTAATTGTTTATTTTAAAAACACTTGACAGTTGACAGTTGATGTAAATAATTAGCTGTCAAATTTTCTACATTAAGTCACATATTTATACGTGTCAACACTTTTGTGCAACTTGCCTTCAGGCAAAATGACACTTACAACTAGTTTATTTATTTAAACACCAGTTATTATCTATATGTATACAATAACATTGTTATTTTACGTTTTTAGTTAAATAAAAATCATTTTTACAATTCGATTATTAAAATGACGGAAAATTGTAATATTTTTTGACGTTGAGTGTACACACAATATTTGCGTACGAGGCGCCAAATTTAAAACTACAAAGTTAAAAACTTAATTAACTTCCCGAAGGAGAAGTTTATGTTTTCATCAAAAAATCCGATTCGCTAATTTTATGTTTTCTCGACGTTTCAAGCCATTCTGAATCGAATGAGACCAAATTTGGAAAAAGTATGTGTGTGTGGTGTGTGTGTGTGTGTGTGTGTGTGTGTGTGTGTGTGTGTGTATGTGAACAGATTTTTTGCCGTAAATCGACGTTTTCTCGAAAACGGCTGGGTCGATTTCAAAAATTTAAAAGCCATTCGATGTATCTCGACGAGAACTATTGTTTGTAAGTTTTGTGCGACGATCGGCCAAGCCGTTTCTTTATAAATGGCAGAAAAGTGAAAAATTTTTCGTCAACGTTTTAGCCCGCAATTCTGAATCGATTTTGAAAATTCAAAAACCGTTCGAAAGATATTGGTTGGGAATCGTGCTGATTAGTTTTTGGTAGAGATCGGCCGGGCCGTTTTCTTGTAATAAAGTTTTAAAAAAAAAATTTCGACGATTTTTATGATTATTTTTTTGACGATAGATACCATAGTCTTCTAGATCATACTAAAATATTACGGCCCTACGACAACTGGTTCAGCTTTAAAAATTCGTCAAAGTTTGCAAAAATCAGTATGGTCTTTTTGGCATTTGTCAAAATTAGACTTTTGATCGACGTTTTCTCAAAAACGCCTGAACCGATTTTAGAAATTTAAAAACCATTTGATGTATTTCGGTGAGGACTATCGTTTGTCAGTTTTGTGCAACGATCTGACAAGCCGTTTCTTTGTAATTCAAAAAAACTTTTCGTACACATTTAAGCTCATCCTACCGAACCGATTTTAAAAAATCAAAAACTGTTCGAAAGATATTAGTTGGGAATGATACTGATTAATTTTAGGTGAAAATCTACCGAGCCGTTTTCTTGTAATTAACTGTTGAAAAAAAGTGTTAAATTTTCGTCGACATTTAAGCTCATCCTACCGAACCGATTTTAAAAAATCAAAAACTGTTCGAAAGATATTAGTTGGGAATGATACTGATTAATTTTAGGCGAAAATCTACCGAGCCGTTTTCTTGTAATTAACTGTTGAAAAAAGTGTTAAATTTTCGTCGACATTTAAGCTCATCCTACCGAACCGATTTTAAAAAATCAAAAACTGTTCGAAAGATATTAGTTGGGAATGATACTGATTAATTTTAGGCGAAAATCTACCGAGCCGTTTTCTTGTAATTAACTCTTGAAAAAAAGTGTTAAATTTTCGTCGACATTTAAGCTCATCCTACCGAACCGATTTTAACAAATCAAAAACTGTTCGAAAGATATTAGTTGGGAATGATACTGATTAATTTTAGGTGAAAATCTACCGAGCCGTTTTCTTGTAATTAACTGTTGAAAAAAAATTTAAGCCGATTTTCATGGCACTTTTTTTGGCGATATACATCATGGTCTTATAGAACTTACTGTAATATTATGGCCTTACGACAAGTAGTTTAATTTTACAAATTCGTCAAAGTTTGCTAAAATTATTATCGTTTTTTTCAAAGTAGGATTGGTAAAGAATATTATTTACACTTTTTTTTTATTAAGTCGATTATTTACACATATCGGGAAGTTCATGTAACTTGCCTCAAGGCTAAATACCAAACCAACTAGTTTACACTTCAAAACGTATAATAAAGACCAACAAACAATCTTTAAATAAATAAAATAAAAACAAAATACATTTACAATCATCAAATGTATAATATTAAGCGTATTAACTTTATTTCAGACTTAAATTGTTTATAAATTTAATGTCAATTTTTATTATGTCGGACATTGGAAATTTAAGGCAAAATGACACTTACACTTACTTTATTTAATTAATCAAGAGTTATTATCTATATTTATACACTAACATTGTTATTTTAAGTTTTTAGTGAAATAAAAATAATTTTTGCAATACGATTATTAAAATGGCGGAAAATTTTAATAATTTTTGACGTTGAGTGTACATCAATATTTGCGTAAGAGGCGCCAAATTTAAAATTACAAAGTTAAAAACTGAATTTACACTCCAAAACAATGCATTACTAATATATAATTGAATATTATATAAACAAAATGTATTTTTACACATTAAATAATTATTACTAAACGTATTAACTTTATTTTAGACTGTTGACAAATTTTATGTAAATACCTAAATGTCAAATTTTATTAAATCGGATATTTATACGTATTGGAAACTTGTCTTAAGGCAAAACTAGCTTATTTAATTATCCAAATGTTATAATAACACTGTTATTTCACAAATAAAATAAAAATAATGTTTGCAATACGATTAACTAAGCTCAAAATCATAATATTTTTGACGTTGAATGTACACACTACTTGCGTAATGGCGGCAAATTCAAAACTACAAATTTAAACACTTAATTTACACTTCAAAACGCATAAAAACTATCTATTATCATTAAAAATCAATATTATATAAACAAAATATATGTCTTTTATCATTAAATCTATTTATAATTCTTTTATTCAATTTATTTATCGAAATGATCTATCTATGTTCGTCGCTCGTCGTTCGTGTTCGTTCATGTTCGTTTCGTTCTTTTGCAAAGTGGTTGCCGGTTGATGGACGTGCTCCTTACGTTGTGTTATAATATTTTAAATAATTTAGTAAATACATTGCAACAATATTTAAAATATATATCAAAATGTTTATTAACTGTTGGAGAATATAAATATTAATGTCGATGCCACGGGTGGTGAATATTTATAGTGTTTTTGGACGCGAAAAGTTTTTTACACATTAAATAATTATTACTAAACGTATTAACTTTATTTTAGACTGTTGACAAATTTTATGTAAATACCTAAATGTCAAATTTTATTGAATCGGATATTTATACGTATTGGAAACTTGTCTTAAGGCAAAACTAGCTTATTTAATTATCCAAATGTTATAATAACACTGTTATTTCACAAATAAAATAAAAATAATGTTTGCAATACGATTAACTAAGCTCAAAATCATAATATTTTTTGACGTTGAATGTACGCACTACTTGCGTAATGGCGGCAAATTCAAAACTACAAATTTAAACACTTAATTTACACTTCAAAACGCATAAAAACTATCTATTATCATTAAAAATCAATATTATATAAACAAAATATATGTCTTTTATCATTAAATCTATTTACAATTCTTTTATTCAATTTATTTATCGAAATGATCTATCTATGTTCGTCGCTCGTCGTTCGTGTTCGTTCATGTTCGTTTCGTTCTTTTGCAAAGTGGTTGCCGGTTGATGGACGTGCTCCTTACGTTGTGTTATAATATTTTAAATAATTTATTTTATTTTATTTATTTTATTTATTTTATTTATTTATCGTATAGCCCACAGAGTAGCTCCAGGAGGACTTAAAAATACAATTTTAATATACATATTATAATAATACAAATATACTAATATATGATATTAATATTAATAACATAACATAATATAATTCATAACATAACAATACATAACACAAAATAAAAAACTCTTAAAATAAATTCTTAACGGTAAAACTAAATTATATATGATGGAAATAACATATTCGTGGCAAAATATTAAGATTAATTTGTACAGATGGTAATTAATTGTTTTACTGAAGTATTGTGAATATCGATATCTTTATTAATTGAGTTGAAATTAGAGGACATTAGCACTATAGGTGAGTTTAATAAAGCATTAGTCTTAGGAGTAGGATATTTGAAAAACATTTGAGTTCGGGATGAGAGTCTAGGAACGTTAAAGGATAGTTGGTTAAGAATTAGAGGACAATCTATGGCATTATTACATAATTTATACAGGAACAAAATACTATCAGTGAAACGACGTGTTGCAAGAGATGATACGCAGAATGTATTAAGTAAAATATTGTGGTCGAAACCACGTTCAGGATAAATTTTGTGTTTTTTAAAGTATAGATATTTTAGAAATTTTCTTTGAACCTTCTCTATCGCATCTGAATTATTGCTATGGTTAGGATACCAAATGATCGATCCATACTCCAGCTTTGAACGCACAATTGCATAGTATATGCTAATTAGTGACAGATTAGATTCAAATTTTTTGCAGTTTCTTAATATTATTCCTAGTGATTTTTGCGCCTTGCTACATATGTTAGATATGTGATCCGTAAAAGTTAAACTAGAATCAAATACAATGCCTAAGTCAGATATTTTATCACACCTTTCTATGCAGGTGTCAGAAATTTTATAATCAAAATGCGTCGGAACGCGCTTGTTTGTAAAACTAATAATTTTGCATTTAGATATATTCAGTTCCAGTTTATTTTGAACACACCAGGAGTGAAATGAATTTAGTTGAGACTGCATTACTAGGCAGTCATCTATTGAGTTTATTTTAAGATATAACTTGAGGTCATCTGCAAACAATAGATGAGGACAATTAATTACTTCTGATATATCGTTGATAAAAATATTAAATAAAAGAGGACCAAGTGTGGACCCCTGGGGCACACCCGAGCTGACAGTTGCAAAGTTACTCAAAAATCCGTTAAGAAAAACGAACTGTTTACGATTTTCAAGATAGCTTTTAAAGAAATAAGTAAGTGAAGTATTAAAACCAATTTTGGATAATTTAGTAAGTAGTATATTGTGATCTATTTTATCAAAAACTTTACTAAAATCAGTGTAAATTACATCAACTTGTCCGTTAATGTCAAGATTCTCAGCAAGAAATTGTTTAATGCATATAAGATTAGTAGTTGTCGAACGAGCAGGCATAAAACCATGCTGATTATTAGAAATTAAATATTTTATTGATGGAATTAGTTTATTAAATACAATTTTTTCAAAAACTTTAGCAAAATTAGATAATAAAGATATGGGTCTATAATTAGTAATATTAGATGAGTCGCCATGTTTGAAAATTGGTACTATACGCGCGATCTTCCAACAGTTCGGAAAAGTGTTTGAACTCAACGACAGATTAAATAAAAATGTAAGTGGATCACAAAGAACAGTTGAACAATCACGTACAAGAAATGATGGAATACCGTCAAATCCAAATGTTTTAGAATTTTTCAATTTTGCCATTGCAACTTGCACACAACTAGAATCAATCTTTTCAATATCAACCATTACTCTATTGTTATGATCAAACGAAATAGGCATATCTAGCTTGGGTTGATTAACACTAGTAAAGTATGAATTAAATGCATCTACTATAGCATCAGGTGAATCATAATATTTGTCCAAGTAGCATACTCTATTAGGAACTATGTTAGAGGCAGTCTTACTGCGTAAGAATGACCAGAAGTATTTTGGATTATGCGATAGAGAACGTTCAACATCTGTTATATATAGGTTATAAGCGTCTTTCATGAGTGATTTTGTTAATTTCCTATATAATTTAAAATTTTCGTAATATAAAGTGTTATTAGTTAATTTATATTTTTTGTGATAGTATTTTTTCATACGCAAGTTTTTAATAATGTTGGAATTAAACCAAGGTTTAAATTTATTGGATGGAGAGTTCTTGGTTTTAGGTACAAATCTATCGAATATACTATAAATAGTGTCATAAAAAAGATCGCACGCATCATTTACGTCGGAACAGGTATACAGAGAACTCCACGATGTGTTTAAAATTTCCATGTAAAGATTAGGAAAATCCGCTTTATAAAAATTGTAATGAGAGGTATTATTATTAAGTTGTAATGCATTGGCCTTAGGTAAAAAGGATGTTGTAAGGGAAACAGAAATATGAAGAGCAGGATGATAATTATCTTCAGGTAACAGAGGTTCGGTATCATGGATAATATTGCAGTTATATGAGCTAAAAACTAAATCTAACAATCTACTACTAATATTGAAAATATGATTATATTGATTGAGACCTAAGAGATTCATAAAATTATAGATAGAGTTACATTTTGTGTTAGTGAAATTGTGCGAATATTGAGCAAAATGAGGTACATTAAAGTCACCTAAAATTAAAACATTTTTACCAGAGATATGAGATTCAAAGAGTTCAAGAAATATTTCAAAATCTTCAGATGATACATCAGGTGGCACATATACTGTAAACACATATATACACAATTTATTAAGAATGCACTTGCAGCCAACAATATCTATCGATGGAAGGGATTCAGCAATACAGTCTAATTCCAAGGGTTCACAAGTAATATTCTTATTCACGGCAAGAAGAACACCACCGCCACGATATTTATTATTGACACCATATGATCGATCACATCTAAAGATATTAAAACTGTCACAGAAGAATTCGGAGTTGTGTACATCATTCCTTAGCCAAGTTTCAGTAAAGGCGACAAAATCATTTTCAAGGTTGCATGTTGCAAGCAGGCAATCAGAAATTTTTGTATTTAGTCCGCGAACATTTTGATAATAGCATGTAATAATATTACTGTCTGTGGGCAAAAATTTAGTAAATACATTGCAACAATATTTAAAATATATATCAAAGTGTTTATTAACTGTTGGAGAATATAAATATTAATGTCGATGCCACGGGTGGTGAATATTTATAGTGTTTTTGGACGCGAAAAGTTTTGCTATCGGTCTCGTGTATGGCGGTGTCGTTAATCGGTAAGTAGAAAAAGAATTTATTTCTAATATTGTTTAATGAATATATAATGGAGACTAACAAGTATTGTTTATTAATAATGAAATACAACTTTGTGTGTAACATCCGAATAATTTTGATATTTGCGATAAGTTTTTGTCTTTGTGCATGCGGCACATGCAACAGAACAGGGTTATGTATTTCACGTTTTTAAAAAACGCATTTATTTTTGTATGAGTTACTTATGTATATTTGTTTAAATATTTAAATTGTGTAAGTAAAGAAATGTTTTGTACGTTTTTTTTGCATAATGTCCGTAAAATTTGACAAAAATCGTAAATTTTTGCCCAGCCGCCATTTTGTACAAGAACAAGGCTGTGTATTTTTTTTTTGCAAGAAAATTATTTTATAAAACAAAAATTTAACATTTAATTATTGTACAAGTTCCAAAAATTTATTAGTCAACATTGTTTTTGCAAATATAACTATGTATGGTATAATAATGTTTTAAATGCACAGATTTTTTTTACATTTCACTCCTGCCTCGACAGCTTGGTATCAAGCAGCAGTAACAAATACTAAGACTAATTTATTTATTTAATGTAATAAAAATTACGAGAGTTTTATATACATACATAATATTATAATTTAAAAATTATGAAAATGTCCAGTCAAGTTTCAAACTTTATTCATGCCTTGGACAGTTTGATGTAAAGCAGATGTAAAAAAATACCTAAATTTATTTTTTTATTTCATATAAGAATTACAAGAATTTTATATACATGCGCTAATTCAAAAAATTATCATTTCCAGTCCGAAGTTCCAAATTCGACACACGTTTTAGACAGCCTGATATCAAGCAAACAAAACAAACAGGTAACAAAAATTAAAACTAACTGATTTATTTAATACAATAAGAATTAGAATAACTTCATACACATTAACTAATGCAACAATTATAAAAATGTTTAGTCAGAAGTTTCAAATTCAATACATGCCTAGGACAGCTTGATATCAAGCAAAAGTAAAAAAAATACCTAAATTTATTTATTTATTTAATATAAGAATTACAAGAATTTTAATTCTAAATACACGCACTAATTAAAAAAAATTATCATTTCCAGTCAGAAGTTCCAAATTCGACAAACGTTTTAAACAGCCTGATATCAAGCAGCAATAACTAATACTAAAGTTAATTTATTTATTTAACATAATAAGAATTACAATTATACGAATGCACTGATTTAAAAAATTATAAGTTATTGAGCCAGAAGTTTCACATTCGATACACGTGTTAGACAGCCTGATATCAAGCAGTGGTAACAAAAAACAAAAATTTATTTAGTTAATCTAATAAAAATTACGAGAATTTAGTGAATAATGCACTGATTCAAAATATATAAAAGTTATCGAGTCAGAAGTTTCAGATTCGATACATGCCTCGGACAGCTGATGTCAAGCAGTGTAACAATTACTAAAACCAATTCAATAAGAATTACAGAGTTTTATTCACGTATATATATATATAGTCAGAAGTTTCAGATTCGATACATGCCTCGGACAGCTTGATGTCAAGCAGTAGTAACAATTACTAAAAAGATGTAATAAGAATTACAGACACGTATATATATATATATAAATATTTCAAAGTAACTAGCAGTAAATAAAAAAGGTATAAAGTATAAAAACTTTTATTTATACGTTTCGACACAAGATGCGTGTCATCATTCAGCAACTACAACAATTTGAAAATTTTATTAACTAATATGAACAACAATATAGATTATTATAGCATAGAGAAACATTATACACACCACAGGACAAAAACACTCAACAAAAATGTATTTTTAAAAAATTAAACTTAATAACATATTAGAGAAAAACATTTTTTTAGAAAAAAATATGTATGAACTCGAAAAGATTTGATACGAACACCCCGTCTGAATAGGAATTGGAACCCCGTCTGATAGGGTCACCGATTCTGTTTACAGGTTGGATTGCAATGATTGCAACATGTGTTATATTGGAGAAAGTTCCCAGTATATTATAAGAGAGTTAATCAATATATTTATAATTCAAAAATCCAAACCAATTCAAAACGATGTTTTCAGATCATATGCTCAATCTCAATCACACTTTTAACACTTCACATCCGGTTATCCTTTATATCGAAAAAATAGTGACCTTAGAAAATTTGCTGAATCCTTTTTTATTTCATTAAATTCCTCCTCTTGTGTTAATAAACGCAATTCATCCCACCTTTTACATGATAGTTACCAGATTGTTATTGATTTTATTAAAAAAACAAAAAATTAATTTGTTTATCTCTTTTATATTATTTTTTACAATATTGTTTTTTCTTGTTCTAACTTTTACATGGTTTGCTGTTTCCTTTTGATCAATTCCAGTTAAAGCACTGTGTTCGAGGCGTTTTCGTGTCTCGAGAATTTGTCCTTGATGCGTCCCCTCCCATTCCTATCAATACGCCTATTGAAATAATTCAGTCGAGTCTGGATGCTCGGTATGGGCGTGTTTCTCGCTTCACAATTATGCATTTCATAACTTTTAGTCAAATTAGTTTTCAAATCTTTTAGTTATACATAATTTTTTCTAAAAAAATGTTTTTCTCTAATATGTTATTAAGTTTAATTTTTTAAAAATAAATTTTTGATGAGTGTTTTTGTCCTGTGGTGTGTATAATGTTTCTCTATGCTATAATAATCTATATTGTTGTTCATATTAGTCAATAAAATTTTCAAATTGTTGTAGTTGCTGAATGATGACACGCATCTTGTGTCGAAACGTATAAATAAAAGTTTTTATACTTTATACCTTTTTTATTTTGACGAATGGGCTGCTAGTTACTTTGAAATATGTTTCAACGTCGAAAAAACTATCAAGATATATATATATATATATATATATATATATACTAGCATACCCAGCCTTGCGTTGCAACGGCCCTTATTAAAATTCGTCTGATTATTAATTCGTCCCTTATTAAAATTTGAATCCGTTTGACAACCAAATTTGAAACCTTTGTTATAAAAAATTCATATCAATCCAAAAATAAATAAAATCGGAATTAAAATTTGAATATGTTGGATCAATACTATTGACTAAAGTGTTTTTTTTTAAACTTAAATAATAAATAAACTGAAATAATTAAATATTTGAATAAATGAGTATATTACAAAATGTATAATGAATAACCAAGTGATTTTTATAAATTTGTTATATCTTATTTGGTATTACGTCCTATTTACCTTTAGCTAACATTTTAACATGTTCTACGATGCTTTATTTAGAAATGGTTTCACATACTATTGGTCACATACTATTGAGAACTTTCTATAAGCCTTTAATATTTTCTTTCAAAATTTTCCATGATTAGACACTCATCGATTTCAATGCATTTTTTAAAATTTGTGATTACTTACAAAACGCTTATGATATAAATTTCCGACTATAAATTGATATTCATACTATCCCTGTAACTAACATGGATAAAGTTCTGAGGAATTCGAGTCCAAATTTATGTTTGATTTTTAGCACTTTGAAATTTAATATAATATGATATAATATTCAGTTTTCAATCATGATTTATATTAATTTTGTGATGTTTACCTGAATGAACAACTTAAGCAAATAAAATCTTAATCATAAATCAATTTATTCATAAATTTCCCGGAATATTAACGAACGTCATTTTCGGCATTTGTTTTAAATTCGTAACCGTCCAAATTTATTTAAATTTGATAAATTTTATTATTCTGTATCTTAAATTTGATTTGTAATATAAGTTGGAATAATTAATGTATGTGTTCCTATTTGAATTCGTTAAACATATTAATTCTTTTGACCTGTCAAAATTTTGTTTATAATTAAAGTTAAATTCAATATGTCGCTTTTTCATTCTGATTTATTCTGTTTTGAGGACGTGTTAGTATCCGGACTAATATGTTAAGCAAACCAAATAAATATAAATTATAAATTTATTCATCTAATACATTCCATAGATATTGATAAATAACATTTCACTTTTTTTTTAGTTTACAACTATCAAAATTTATTTAAATCTATAAACGTTATATATTACTATTATTTTGAATATAGCATTTTGCCTAATTTGGATATAACTGTTGGATATATTATAATACATCTGTTCCTTTTTCAATAAGTAAAAATAATATATTTTTAAAATTGTCATTTTTTTTCAGAAATCATAAATCCGTAAATAGTGACATTTGTCATTTTAGTGTTTTGTTTTTTTTTAGTAAATTTCTGTCAAAATGTATCTAAATTTATAGAAAATATAAAATAAAATAAATATTTCCTTCTTGGTCGAAATTTAATATAATGTGATATAATATATTTTTCAATAATGTTTTGTATCTACAATATTGACTATAACAAAACTTTGAATAATTAATGTATTTGTTTCTTATTGCAGTCGTCAAAAATTCAATTTTTGTGAACTGTCAAAATTTTGTTTATTAATAATATTAAATTTAATATGTCGTTTTTTTATTGTGATCTATAATGTTTTGAGGAAGTTTTGGTATCCAAACTAATTTCGTAAGCAAATCAAATAAATATAAATTATAAATCTATTTATCTAATAATTTTTATAAATATTGTCAAATGTCAATTCACGTTTTTTTAATGTCAACTTTCATTTAAATTTATAAACATTGACTTTTAATTAGATTTAAAACTATATACAGTGATTTTGAATATAGCATTGCATATAATTTGGATATAAATGTTGGATATATCTATATATGTACATGTTTTTGAACTGTCAATTTTTTTTTTCTAATTTTGACACTTGTCATTTTAGTGTTTTGTTTTTTTTTGGTCATTTTCTGTCAAAATTTTTTGAAATTTATAAAAATTATGCATTTATATTTTAAATTTACTTTTCAAAATTTCCTATAACCTAAGTTGGATATATATGCACACGATGATCCAATAAAATTCAAAATCGGTCCAGTAGTTTGGGCGTCCATCGCGAACCAACATCGTGACACGAGATTTATATATATATATAGATATAAAGCGAGAGGTTTGTCTTCAGATGGTGAAATAATATAATGAAATTGTTTCTTGGGCATATATATATATATATATTTATTTATTTATTTACAAGTTTGTGTCTATATCTATATATATATAAATCTCGTGTCACGATGTTGGTTCGCGATGGACGCCCAAACTACTGGACCGATTTTAAATTTTATTGGCTCACCGTGTGCATATATATCCAACTTAGGTTATAGGAAATTTTGAAAAGTAAATTTAAAATATAAATATATAATTTTTATAAATTTCTAAAAATTTTGACAGAAAATGACCAAAAAAAAAACAAAACACTAAAATGACAAATGTCAAAATTTAAGGAAATTTCGATATATAATTTTTGAAAAAAAAATTTGACATTTCAAAAAATAAAATTCAAAAACATGTACATTTATAGAAATATCCAACATTTAAATCTAAATTTGATGAAATGCTATATTCAAAATCACTGTTTATAGTTTTAAATCTAATTAAAAATCAAAGTTTATAAATTTAAATAGAAGTTGACATTAAAAAACGTGAATTGACATTTGACAATATTTATACAAATTATTAGATAAATAGATTTATAATTTATATTTATTTGATTTGCTTACGACATTAATTCGAATACCAAAACTTCCTCAAAACATTATAGATCACAATAAAAAAACGACATATTAAATTTAATATTAATAATAAACAAAATTTTGACAGTTCAGAAAAATTGAATTTTTAACGACTTCAATAAAAAAAAATACATTAATTATTCCAAGTTTTGTTATAGGCAATATTGTAGATACAAAACATTATTGAAAAATATATTATATCATATTATATTAAATTTCGACCAAGAAGGAAATATTTATTTAGTTTCATATTCTTTATTCATTTCCATAAATTTTGACAGAAATTTACTAAAAAAAACACAACACTAAAATGACAAATGTCAATATTTATGGAAACTTCGAGAAAAAACGATTTATGATTTCTGAAAAAAAAAATTGACAATTCTAAAAATATATTATTTAATACTTATTGAAAAAGGAACAGATATATTATAATATAATTATCTAACAGTTATATCCAAATTAGGTAAAATGCTATATTAAAAATAATAGAAATATATAATGTTTATAAATTTAAACAAAATTTTGACAGGTCAAAAGAATTAATATTTTTAACGAATTCAAATAAGAACAAATACATTAATTATTCCAACTTATATTACAAATCACATTTAAGGTACAGAATAATAAAATTTATCAAATTTAAATAATTTGGGCGGTTACGAATTTGAAACAAATGCCGAAAATGACGTTTGTTAATATTCCGGGAAATTTATGAATAAATTGATTTATGATTAAGATTTAATTTGCTTAAGTTGTTCATTCAGGTAAACATCACAAAATTAATATAAATCATAATTGAAAACTAAATATTATATCATATCATATTATATTAAATTTCGAAGTGCCAAAAATCAAACATAGATTTGAACTCGAATTCCTCAGAACTTTATCCATGTTAGTTTCAGGGATAGTATGAATATGAATTTATAGTCGGAAATTTATATTATGTTTTGTAAGTAAACACAAATTAAAAAAAGAATGCATTGAAATCGATGACTGTCTAATCATAAATTTATGGAAAATTTTCAAAGAAAATATTAAAGGCTTATAGCAAGTTTCCAATAGTATGTGAAACCAATCCTAAATAAAGCATCGTAGAACATGTTAAAATGTTAGCTAAAGGTAAATAAGACGTAATACCAAATAAGATATAACAAATTTATAAAAATCGCTTGGTTATTCATTATACATTTTGTAATGTACTCATTTATTCAAATGTTTAATTATTTCAGTTTATTTATTATTTAAGTTTAAAAAAAAACACTAATCAATAGGATTGATCCATTCAAATTTCAATCCGAATTTTATTCATTTTGGACTGATAATTTTTTAATAACAAAAGGTTTGAAATTTGGTTGTCAAACGGATTCAAATTTCAATCAGATGGATTTTAATAAGGGCCATTGCAACGCAAGGCTGGGTTTGCTAGTATATATATATATATATATATATATATATATATATATATATTTATTAGGGTGGGCCAAATTTTTGCATATTGAGGCACCTCGCTAATTTAACTTTTACATGTTTACCGATGGAAATTTTTATTTCAGGAATAGAATTACTTTTAAAAGCATCATATTTCACTTTTAATAAAAAATATTATACGATGAAGAGAGGTTGTCCAATGGGCAGCCCATTAAGTCCTGTTTTGGCGGATTTAGTATTACAAGATTTGGAAAATCATGTCTTAAATTCTTTACCTTCCAAACCTATGGTTTATTTCAGATATGTCGATGACACATTAATATTACTTAATAAAAAAGATATAGATAATGTTTTCAACAAATTCAATGAGTACAATTCTTTTTTACAATTCACTCAGGAACTTGAAAATGATTCGACGTTACATTTTCTTGACGTAAAACTCATTAATAGAGGCGGTGTATGTTAGACAGACTGGTACAGAAAAGATACCCTAGTAGCAATGAATCTGATCTGAATATGATTTTTATGTAAGCAAACCCGACAAACTCCGTTTCACCAGCAGATGGTTTCGTGAGGAAGATGAAGAAATTTTTTGTTTGTTTTTTGAAAAGGAAAAATTTGATTTTATTATACAATAGTAATGAATTTATTTCGATTACAAAAATGGAGTGTTTTTAGTTGAACTTCTCTAAGTAAATGAAAGTGAATCCGCAAATTATCCGTTTCATTAAAGTGCTCTTTGGTAAACCACATTTTTTGTTTTTTGGTCTGACGTTAACACAAACAAAGCGGATGGTTTTCCAACTCGTGAACAGGCAACGTATAACTGCCCATGTGAAAAACAATGATTTTCTAAATAATCTATTTGAAATTTATCCCGCAAACACTAAGCGATTAGCCTTGAGACTTGCAGTCCATGTATATAAGGTCTATGATTAATCCTTATGCTAACTAATCAACTAATATTGCTTATATTACAGCTAACTTCATACATCAATGTTTGCAATGATGACCGTTGCATTTAAATTTAACTTATTACTAACATAAACTTAAAAAAATGTGTAAAACAGAAAACTTAAAAAATAACGCAAATATGATGCACATAAGAAAGTAATAAAAAGATTAAATGATAATCAAAGTAACACATAATCATAATGTGTAATTTAAACATAATTTTCCTCAAAACTTTAATTTTTTCAGCTTGTTTCTTGTTCTAATTCTTAAAATATATTAAAAATTCCATTAAATTAAATAAAATGTTAAAAACTTTAAAACAAATAATTACTAAAAAATTCGTTGCTTGAAATTTATAACACTACATTTATGTAAAATGTATGTCACCAACTTGCTATAATAGATTCTATAATATATTAAACTGTGCATTTATGCTAAATGTTAAACACTAAATATGAAGATAATATAAAGCTATAACAATACGTCTCTACCCTAGTAGAAACGAATCGTGGCGCAATATTGTACTTTTTATTGGCTCTATATTGTTTACCAATATTGCTATAATATTATTCTGTTAACATTTTCCCATATAAATCCAATATTAAAACCAATATAGGCCCCATAAACAATATTAAAATCCCATTCAAAAGTAATATAAGCCCAATATTGAAAACCAATATAAGATTAATATAAATAAACAATATTTACCCTACATAAAAAACCAATATAATCTCAATATAAATAAACAATATTTACCCCAAATTCAAAATTATTATTTAACCCACATTTAAAAATATTATTTAGTTTATATAGAAAAACAGTATTTAACTCATTGATAATAAAAGTTTATTTATTCTAAATGAATACATACATTTTTAAATAGTTTATGTATTGAATCTTAATAATTTTATTAACAATTTACACATTATGATAATAAGATATAGAACAATCAAAATATTTTCAGTCATTATAATAATTTGGAGGATCTTAATGGTAAATCATAATCTCATCTTTGTTAATCCTATCGCCTTAATTGTCTATTTATAAGTATTTTAATTAGTGGTGGAAATTCTTATATTATTTGGATATTTTCACACATATTTTACCATTTTCTTGCATTCGATCACGATTACACCTGAAATAAGATAAAATTTATTAATATTTTATAGCAATATTTCTGGAATTCAATTACTTAGCTTTTAATAAAAAAAACATTTCTGGCATTGTAGTTTATTGAAAACTACTATTTTCTAGAACTCGATCACAGTTAAATCTGAAATAATTAAAAATACAGTTAATATAAAATTTTAACATTAATTTAAAACAGTACAATTATAATTTTAAATTAAAACAAAAAACTGTTGATTTTTGCCTGCATTTAATAAGTTTGTTAATATTTTTATTACCTTTTATCAAATCCATTTTTGCTATGTGATAGTTTTTATATTACAGCTGATTTTACATCCATTTCAATTTAGTCAATCTAGAATATATAAAACACATCATTGTTTACTAAATATGTATGTTGTTTATATAATATAAGTAATGAATATACTTACGTACCTTAAACATAAAACTCAAAATTATGTTAATTAACCGCTTGATTTTATTTATAAACTGTTCACAAAATATGTTTTAGCCAATTATCATTTGATATTATAGATCATTTTATTTTTCACTAAATATTCACATTTTTCCAGACTTACTATATATTATGAATATATTTTAATATTATAATAAATTCTAAATTCAACAAGAATTGCTAAATGCACTGCGTAACGAATTTCATACTATTGAAAATGCGAGGCTCCGTGCTCCGTGCGTTCGATGGTGATGCAGACTTAAAGCATTGTTAATCAAAGGGCGGTTCTAACATATTTTTATGTATTTTTATGTTTTTGTATCATTTTATGTTACAAAGTATACGCTCATTAATTTGTGGTTATTAGTTTATTCAGTGTAGTAGTCAGTAAAGTATATCCATAACTCCCTTTTCATTCATTTCAATATAAGAGAGTTAGTAAATTGCATAATCAGTGAAACGTTACTTAGAAATATTCAAAACAAAATTAATTAAATTGCTATTAATTATCATTATATCAAATATGTTTACATTTAGAAAATTTTTAATGTTTATATTTATTATTAATTTTTTTTTGCTGAATTATATTAAATAAATTTTATCTTCACAAAACATAATAATATTTCACTTATTTTATCCTACGTTATGGGCTTATGGATTCTTTCCTTCTTCAAGAACTAACCAACAAGCATTTTTTATAATCACATTATTTACTATGTACACAGTAATAAATTTAAAGAAGACTTCTTTTGCCTTTAAATAAATTTTTTAATTAAACTTTTACTCTTAAATAACATTAATGTAAATAATAAACTAGTATAGTAATATAAATAATAATTGCTATTAAAAATGCTATATAATTAAAAACAAAAGTGCAATGATATAATATTAGTTCATAAAATACGTATAAAATAAGTTCGGCCATAACTGACATATAGTTAGGTAGTCGTCTTCTAGAAACACCGAGGACGAAGGACAACGATTCGTACGAAGGACCGTATACGAAGCGAGATAGCCTTATACAAATATCGGTTATATGAAAGAAAGAAGAGACATTCTCAAAAACCAGATGTTCATACATAAACCATATACATGTACATAGTGCAATTTCAGAATATTTTTAAAACGTCTCTATTTATAAATATAAATCGATATATTAACAGATTTAACAGATGATAACAGATTTGAATAATATTAATACATACCAAACTAGAAAAAAACAAATTTAAGCAAGTCATGTGACTAACTACAAAATTTCATTATTTAACATTTATTTTATTCGAAGTTTTGATTTTTTTTTATCAAACATTTTGTTTAATTTTCTTTCTCAGTGCGGTACGTACTGACATTATTTAAGTTTGTTAATTATTCTGGTACTTTTGTACTACTATAATCTTGTATAATTTTATTTTTGTTTTTTTACTGAATGATGACATACTTACAATGTCGTTAAATAATATAGTTAATAAATAAATACAATATAGTTAAATTATTTATTGCTTTTTTAACTTCCCCTAGGGTATTTATAGTAATGAGACGAAAATCGAAAATGAAGATTTTTGCATATCTTCACGTTTAATAATGGATTAATTATTTTAGCTTTAATTAATTAATTCTGATCAAAAATATGTTTTTTAAGAGTCGCCATTGATGTTTTTGGTGCTAATTGATGATTTAAAATTGATTATTTTCTTGACCAATGTAAATGTTACTTATTTCCCAAGTTCGATAATAAAGAAAAAATTAATGTGAATATAATTTACAATTTATATATGAATTCATATAAAATTTATATCAAACTGTTAATTACGATCGAGCGGATCAATGATTAGCTATGTATTAGCTAAGATATTATCAATGAGTTAAATTCTGTTTTTTATATGAATAAATAATATTTTTAAATGTGGGTTAAATAATAATTTTGAATTTGAAGTAAATATTGTTTATTTATATTAATCTATATTGATTTTCAATATTGAGCTTATATTAGTTTTGAATGGGATTTTAATATTGTTTATCAATAATTATATGGAGCCCAAATTGGTTTTAATATTGACACTTACACAAAGGCATTAATGTAAAAAAATGTATCAAACTATTAATTACGATCGAGCATATGACCTTTTAAAAGCTTTAATCGTGTTTTCAGTGCTAATCAATTATTTAAAATTAATTTTTTCGTAACCCTTATAAAGACCACATATTTCCCAAGTTCGATAATACTAAAGAAACGAATCGTGGTTGCCCAGAAAAAAAATGCATAACCCCCACATTTAAAATTTATATTGAATTTAAAAGAAATATGTATCAAACTATTAATTGCGATCGAGCATATGACTTTTTAAAAGCTTTAATCATGATTTTGGTGCTAATTAATTATTTAAAGTTAATTTTTTTCGTAACCCTTATAAAGACCACATATTCCCAAGTTCGATAATACTGAAGAAACGAATCGTGGTTGCCCAGAAAAAAAAATGCATAACCCCCACATTTAAAATTATATTGAGTTTAAAAGAATATGTATCAAACTATTAATTGCGATCGAGCATATGTCTTTTTAAAAGCTTTAATCATGATTTTGGTGCTAATTAATTATTTAAAGTTAATTTTTTTCGTGACCCTTATAAATACCATGTATTTTCCAAGTTCGATAATACTGGAGAAACAAATCTTGGACGCCCAGAAAAAAATGCATAAAACCCACATTTAAAATTTATATTGAATTTAAAAGAAATATGTATCAAACTATAATTGCGATCGAGCATATGACTTTTTAAAAGCTTTAATCATGATTTTGGTGCTAATTAATTATTTAAAGTTAATTTTTTTCGTGACCCTTATAAATACCATGTATTTCCCAAGTTCGATAATACTGAAAAAACGAATCTTGGTCGCCCAGAAAAAAAATGCATGAAACCCACATTTAAAAATCATGTATAATTCGTGTAAATATAAAATTAGAGGCGTAAATCAGATGGTAAACATGTTTATTATTTGTAATAAACCATATAAAACACTTTTCCGATGAATTTTCCAAATTTTCCATAATTTTGAAAACAAATATTGCCCGGTCCATCTAAAGACAAGATTCGAATATTGCGCCACGATATTTTACCCCTCTAGCCACGATACATTTCTACTAGGGATATCGACATCGCGATTATGTCAGTAATTGTACCTAATCTCAGGAGGTCTGCATAAGAATCAAAATCTTTAGTAGTAACACGAACATACTATAAAATTTTGCTGAGTCTATTTTATCCTTAATTTCATTCAAGCAATTAAAAATATATATCTTTATTGTTTATGATTGTGTAATATCGCTTGTTATATTTTTTGCAGATTTATGCTGTCTATTTTTTCGTTGCCTGAGAATGAGAAATCCATACGAAGACTGTTTCACTATACTTTCTGTATAAAATATAAATATCTTTTACAGGAAACATACGGTAAAATATGTTTCTACATAGTTAGGTATATCTCAAGATCTTACGAGCCTTTCAACAGCTAAAACCCATCCCGTGCACTTTATTGACCGCTTAAGTCTATCTTACCTTGCAGGCTTTGATAAAAGGTGAGAATTTGTCGCTATATATCTCTGAACTAGGTAAAATAAAATTTTCAATGAGCTGTAAAAGATAAAAAAGTTATTTTTTTCTAAGATATTTTATCATAAGCTTCTGTGTGCTTCCATTTATAGCCCTAATAAATGCCAAAAATTTTTTCTTCCCTTATGGTATTTCATCTTTGAAAAAGATCCTATCTTTTTGAATAAAGTGAGAATGTTCTCTAGTTTTTTTCACTATAAGATTATAATATAATTTTTTTTTTATTTCTTGTATAGTTTATAATTGTAATTTTATGGAGTTAAGTAAACCTTTTTATTTGGTTAACATTTAAACTTTGAACAAAGTAAATTATGAACTTTACCCGTTGGAAGTGCTCAATTTTAATATTAAATTCAAGATAATATATTACATCTTATCTGGTTTACACGGAAATTACAATTATAAATATTTTAGAATAAAGTATTTTTTTCATCATTTGTCTTGAAAAAATTTACAAATCATATCAGGATGCATGTTAGGATATCTATTAAAGTGTAATATATCACTTTTTTTACTTTATGTTTTATAATTATTAAAATCCTTTAAATCTTTCGAATGTCATTATCAAAATGAGTGTCAAGAATTTTCCCACCAAAATTCCCTCTCCCGCCTTGATTCTAAATATACCACGGCCTTAAAAATAGAAAAAGGATGTTGCAACAAAAATTTTAAGGATGTTTATAATATTGTAACATGATTTTTTGTGACCAAAAAAAGAAAAATTTTAGAATTATTATTTAATTTCTTTTTTTAATTTGTAAAATCTTTGTAAAACCGTCATTAGTTTTAACAATAGTGTATACTTTTGAGTAAACTTCCATAAATGTCCTTTTAAAGGTTTTAATATTTTCTGGTTCAAAACAAGTTCTGATTATTTTGGCGGGAACATAAAAACCATAGAAAACATGTCAATTTAGATCGATTTAAATTAAAAAATACCATTTTACGCAAAGAGACATATGTATAATTTAACAAATATCTTATTTCACTGACATATGTATAAAAATATCAACATCGAGTTTATTTTCTTCAAATGTTGCT
Organism: Ctenocephalides felis; assembly: GCF_003426905.1. Taxonomy (NCBI): domain Eukaryota; kingdom Metazoa; phylum Arthropoda; class Insecta; order Siphonaptera; family Pulicidae; genus Ctenocephalides; species Ctenocephalides felis. The sequence goes on from NW_020538993.1 coordinate 29,251, forward strand.
AACGTTGATAGCGTTTTATATGTTTTCGTATATCGCAAGAATAAATTATTGCGATGCAATAATATACTAGTTCTTCGATGGTGTTAAATTCTTGCTCGGCTATAGATTGATAAATATATGATACTAAATGGAGTATTTGGGGGCGGTTAAATTCAAATGAGTTTCTATAAATTTGAATAAATATTCTTTCAACCAAGGATTTTCCATCAATTCTTCAGAGAATAAAATTTGGGGATAGTAATAATATAAATTAAATAGATCAAAATACGCGTAAATTAGGCTTTTAATAGACGGGATAACTGAGTGTTAGAGACTGAAAAGACTTTAACCTGACTGAGTTCTTGTTTTCTCAAATCTTCATGGTATTGTTGTTCATACTTATCGATGAATTCGTGGTTTAATTGCAGACCCACACCATAAAGCGATTGTTGGGAAGATTATTTGTAGGTTGAAAAAATAATTGCTCATAGTTTTGGTAAATAAATTGAATAATTTTTATTGATTCATTTAAATTTTTATAAAAAAACAACGTAATGTTGGTACAATGTTAATGCGGTATATTTAGACGCCTGGTAAATGTTATAAGTGGTATTTGAAATGTATGTGTGAACAAGTTGTGGATTAGTGCGATGAATTTCTACAAAGGCCTCATAGGCTAATCGCTAATCGGTTTTGTTAACTTCCCGTAGGGCAAGTTATAGTAATCGCAAAAAAATCGAAAATGAAAATTTTATATATCTTTACGTTTCAAAGTTTCTGAACATTTTGGCATACCTTAGAAAAATGGATGTAAGTGTGTGTGTGTTGGTGTGTGTGTGTGTATGCATGTATGTATGTGCGTGTGTGTATGTTGTATGTGTGTGTGTATGTATGTACGTGTGTGTATGTATGTGCGGATACAAATTTTTCGTCGACGATTTCGGGAACACGGATCAACCGATTTGAATATTCAAAACATTCGATCGTATTGATAAGGAGACGTGCTGATTAGTTTTTGGCGAAGGCAGGTCTAGCCGTTCCGAAGATACGGGGCAAAAAGTGCCGAAAACGGTAACTC
>NW_020538994.1:0-37647 GCF_003426905.1 Ctenocephalides felis
GGACGGACTACAAAACATAATACTTAAACAACTGCCGACGAACGCCTACATTTTTACTTACCCGGATAATAAATAGAATAATGACAAAAGGCTGCTTTCCCGCTTCTTGGAAAACTCCACCATATTTCCAATAGTGAAGCCAAGGAAACAGCCAGACATACCACAGAGCTATAGACCGATCAGCCTCCTCAACACAATGAGTAAGGTAGACGAAAAGGTACTACTCAAAAGACTTAACAAACACATAAGACACACCAAAATCATACCTGACACACAATACGGCTTCTAAGAACGACACTCCACACTACACCCCACTGACAAAACTCATAGAAAATACAGTTCTCAATTTCAACAGACAAAACCATACCGGACTGGTGTTACTCTACTTTGAGAAGGCGTTTGACACCATCTGGATGGACGGACTTATACATAAACTTATCCAACTAAACTTTCCACCGTACATAACGAGAACTTTACACTCATACCTCTCAGACCGCAACTTCACTGTACAAGTAGACAACGGACTTTCGACGGTTAAACAAGTGACGGCGGGAGTACCGCAGGGCTCAATCCTGGGACCGTCACTGTTTCACGGCTACATTCACGACATACCCACTGACGCCGACACAACGTTACTGACGTTTGCTGACGACACTGCCATATACAAATCATCACGCTCACCTACACTACTGACTACAAAGATACAGACACACATTGACAAACTAACTGAATATACTGACAAATGGCAAATTAAAATCAATCCGCAAAAGACGGAGGCTATTCTTTTCACAAAGAGCCAAAATGCCACGACTAGACTGACTGACTTGGACAAAATTAAAGTATTGGACTGTGAAGTTGAGTGGTCCAAGGATGTCAAATATCTCGGTGTGACCCTGGACCATAGACTCAGCTTCACAAAACATGTTAATACAAAAATTGGACAGACTGACGGGATGTTAAATCTACTGAGACCTCTCTTGAACCACAACAGCCTGCTAAGCGTGAAGAACAAGCGAACACTTTACTTGACACTAATAAGACCGATACTGACATACGCCGCTCCGGCATGGAACGCGACGACTAAGACTAACTTACGAAAACTACAGACATTACAAAATAAGACACTTCGACTCGTACTCAACAAAATAAGGAACCCACTGACTAGACCTTACTACTCTTTCAAATACATACACAAACAGACTGACTTACCGACCATACTAGACTTTATGAAAAAGCTCACTCAAAATTTTTATCTAAAAGCAGTATATATTTTGGCATGGCGTGATTGCCATACCAAATATCGTCTCTTGTGTATTGGCCGAGGCCCGCGATGTTAATATTAGGATAATCCCCACATTTTAGATAAAAATTTTTAGTAAGCTTTTTTATATAGTCGAGTATTGTCGGTTCGTCAGTCTGTTTGTGTATGTATTTTGAAGAGTAGTAATGTCTAGTCAGTGGGTCCCTTATTTTGTTAAGTACTATTCGTAGTGTCTTATTTTGTAATGTCTGTAGTTTCTGTAAGTTAGTCTTAGTCGTCGCGTTCCATGCCGGAGCGGCGTATTCAGTAGCGGTCTTATTAGTGTCAAGTAAAGTGTCCGCTTGTTTTGCACGCTTAGCGGGCTGTTCTGGTTCAAGAGAGGTCTCAGTAGATTTAACATCCCGTAAGCCTGTCCAATTTTTGTATTAATATGTTTTGTGAAACTGAGTCTATGGTCCAGGGTCACACCAAGATATTTGACATCCTTCGACCACTCAACTTCACAGTCCAACACTTTAATTTTGTCCAAGTCAGTCAGTCTAGTCGTGGCATTTCGGCTCTTTGTAAATAAAATTGCCTCCGTCTTTTGCGGATTGATTCTGATCTGCCATTTGTCAGTATATTCGGTCAGCTTGTCTATGTGTGTCTGTATCTTTGTAGTCAGTAGCGTCGGTGATCGTGATGATTTGTATATGGCAGTGTCGTCAGCAAACGTCAGTAACGTTGTGTCGGCGTCAGTGGGTATGTCGTGAATGTAGACGTTAAACAGTGACAGTCCCAGAATCAAGCCCTGCGGTACTCCCGCCGTCACTTGTTTAACCGTCGAAAGTCCGTTGTCTACTTGTACGGTAAAGTTGCGGTCTGAGAGGTATGAGTGTAAAGTTCTCGTTATGTACGGTGGAAAGTTGAGTTGGGTAAGTTTATGTACAAGTCCGTCCATCCAGATGGTGTCAAACGCCTTCTCAAAGTCGAGTAACACCAATTCGGTATGGTTTCGTCTGTTGAAATTGAGTACTGTATTTTTTATGAGTTTTGTCAGTTGGTGTAGTGTGGAGTGTCGTTCTTTGAATCCGTATTGAGTGTCAGGTATAATTTTGTTATGTCTTATGTGTTTGTTAAGTCTTTTGGGTAGTACCTTTTTGGCTACCTTACTCATTGTGTTGAGGAGGCTGATCGGTCTGTAGTTCTGTGGTATGTCTGGCTGTTTACTTGGCTTCACTATTGGAAATATGGTGGAGGTTTTCCAAGAAGCGGGAAAGCAGCCTTTTGTCATTAGTCTATTTATTATGCGCGTAAGTAAAATGTAGGCGTTCGTCGGCAGTTGTTTAAGTATTATGTTTTGTAGTCCGTCCGGTCCTGGTGCTTTCCTGTTCGGTAATTTTTTAACTATTGTCTTTATTTTGGAAACTGTGGCAGGGTCTATTCGTAAGTCTTTGTCCCTGTGGAGGTTAGTGAAGTTTTGAATTGTCTCGTGTACGTCTTGTTTCAGGTCTGCGTTTGACATATTGGCATTTTGTTTATGTATGTTCTCAAAGTTTTTTGCCAATATTTCAGCCTTGTCTGCTGGTGTCGTTGCGTAATTATTGTCAGTTAATTTGAGTGGAGGTATGGATGTTGGTTTCTGCGTCAGTCTTTTTGCTGTCTGCCAAATTTTGTGTGGGTCAGTATCTCAGTTTTCGAGTTTTTTGGTCCAAGTGTTGTTCCGGTGGTCACGTATTTCATTGGAAATAATTTTTGTCAGTCTGTTAACATGTTCCTTGAGTAGTCTGTCACCGGTACGTTGCCACAGTTTCTTTGTGTGATTTTTAAGTTTTATTTTCAATAAAATATGTTCTGGCAAGTCGTTGGCTGGTGTTGTTCTTGAGTCTAGTGTCGGTATAGTCTGTTGAACAGCGTCTGTGATTGTCAGTGTAAGGTGTGTTACAGCCTCCTCAATGTCAGTGTTGGTATCGATTGGCATTGTGTGTCGTGTGTTGTCTGTGATGATGTCTCTGAAAAATGGCCAGTTAGCTCTGGAGTAATCTAAAAATTTCCGTTTGGGAGTCTGGTCGACGTCTAGTCTGTCTGAAATGGTCATGAAAACTCGATTATGGTCGGAGTTAAAAAGTGTTCTTGTTATGGGTTCGGATGTTACGTGCAGATTTTTTGTCAATGCCAAATTGATCGTACTGTGATGGTGTGTCTGTACGGTGGCGTATCTGGTCGGCGTGTCAGGATAGTGTAGTTGTGCGTCTGTGGTGTTGTGTTCGGTCAGGTATTCGTAAAGTCTGTTTCCGTTCGCATTGTTAAAGTTGCAGTTCCAAGATGTATGTTGTGCGTTAAAGTCTCCTGCCATAAGTACAAATCTGTTTGAGTCTAGCAGTCTTTGTACGTCCGTATGTTCTAGTCTGCTTGCCGGGATGTAAATCGATATTATGGTTACTTTTTGACCTCTCTTATATACATTTATAGCTGTTATTTTAGAACCGCCCGCTGTCAGGTTTGGCACTTGCTCGTGTCTGATGTTAGACTTGATCAAAATCGCAGTGCCGCCCCATCCGCGTGCGTCTGTCTGTCTGTCGTTTCTGTAAACTTTGTAATTGTTGATATAGAGTCTGTCCGTAGGTTTTAAGTGTGTCTCGTTGATCAGTACTATGTCTAAATCGTATTTTGTTATCGTCTGTCTCAGTTCGTCTACGTTGTTTTTAAGTCCGTTAGAGTTAAAGTGCATTATGTGTAAGTCGCGCGTTTGGTTTATGGAGATGCTGTTAAAAAGTTAAGTATTATGGTGTATTTTTCATTATATGTCATGTTGGTGTTTAGTGATTTTGTCAGTTTATAAAGCTCACTAAAAATTTGTTTTACCTGGGGATCTGCAAACAGCATCCTGATCTCGCCCATAGCAGCAAAAAGTCCCTCTGGTGTATTGAAATCTGGATCGGACTGGCTGCAGGCAGGCGGGGCTGGTGATTGTGATAGTGCATGCCGGATCTGTGATGATGATGGTGCAGGCCGGATCGGTGATGTTGATGGTGTAGGCTCAACTGGTAAAGATGAGGACTGGATTATATTTCGAAATGATGACCTTGGAACAGGGAGTTGAGGAAATGCTGATTTGGCATTTTGGTCAACATTGGTGTTATTTAAAGCTGACGAAAAGCTCCTCGTCAGCGGCACTGGTGTTAGTGCTGGTCTGTATATTTGTCTTCTCCTGAGAGCATCACTTTCCTTTTTCTCCTTGTAGTTGAGAAGTGCACTGCACTTTGAATAGTTTGCCGGGTGTTCGTTGCCACAGTTCACACACATCGGTGCCTCAGTTGGCAGTTTCTGGCACGCACCTGGAGCGTGCATATTGAGGCACTTTATACACCTGTACTTTAGATCGCAGGTGTACGATGTATGACCGAAGTTCAAGCATTTGTGGCACTGCAACGCTCTGTTCTGTGGTCTATAGGTCTCCCAGGAGAAGATGTGTCCACCAATGTTGGTTATGCGTTTCAGCTCCGCCATATCCTGATCTTTGTCGACTAAAATTATGTATATTGGCAGTTCATGTTGACTACCATCCGACTGTTTTCGTGTTACTTGCACCACTTGCTTTATTTTAGCTCCTTTCAGCTGCAGTTCTTCGCGGACTTCTGTCTCAGTAATAGATGGATGGAGTCCCGTAATTGTAATTTTTTTACCCAGATTTTGTTTTATGGAGTAGATGTAGAAAGGGTAATTGCATTCGCGCAATATGCTTTTTATTTTTTCGTGGTCAGTAATTGAATCGGTATAAAATTTGTGCAAATTGATCTTGGTCGTATCTCGGATATAGCGGATGGTTTTCAGTTCTATTTCGGCTTTCACAATGATAGGCAAAATTTTGTCTTGCTTCATATCTATTTTCTTCGATGGTGCTGCCTGTACGCCTGAAGTGGATGGCTGCGACCCGACATCAGTTTTCTCGATCTCCTTGTTTTTGGCTTTCTTCCGCCGTTTAACCTTCTTATATTCTTCAAGCTCCCTGTCCGCGTCCATATCGGTGCGATCAGATAGCGCATTGTACTTATTTTTGAGGATCTCGCTCGTCAATACGTCCATTTTCTGTGTTTTCATTATTTTTAATTTCTTCCCAGGCGCCTGTCTAAGAATATCCTTGTATTCTTCAATATACACACCACTGATTTTAATAAAATTAAACTAAAGACTTGAAAAAATTTAAATTTAGAAAAAATCACTTGCTAATATGGCTTATCCTCTAACCATTAGCAACACCAATCCGGTGTTTGGAAAGAGGAGTCAGCAGAAGGCACGTTCACCTTATAATTTTCGCAAGATATTTAATACCTTGATTGAATTACACTCGATTGCTTTTAAAAGCACGATTTTAAATCGATATCGGGTGAATTCCAGACTTTTTGCTTATTACACAATAATCGAATGACATTCACTGAAAAAACCAATTCCGGAGTGAAATGGACACGGATCGGGAGATAGACGAGTACCGGATAGTAAAACGCAAGAAGCGGTTAAGGCAAAGCAACGCAGACAATGTGATAGGAAACCAGAACACTAACACTCAAAAGCTATCTACATCAAAAACGGGGCATTTAGCACCCAAGAACACCACCGTACCAGATCCAAAGATTACACCTATCATCGTCAAAGGCCAGCTGGATTTGAAAGTCATTAAATATATCAAAGATACGACGAAAATAATATTCAGGACCCATTATTTAAAACCACAATTATACAAAATTTTCGCCGATACGATTGCAGATCACGAAAAATTAAAAACCATACTAAGGAATTGTGATTTCCAATTTTACACCTATACTATGCAGCACGACATCCCTAAGAAAATTACTATAACTGGCCTAAATCCTGATATGACTGAAACGGTGGTTCTTGAAGAGCTGAAAGCCAAGGGCATTAAGGTGAAGCAGGTGGTCCAAATTAAGAAGAAGGAATCGGACGGCAGTCAACGCAAACTCCCTATATATATTGTCCTTCTAGATAAGGAACAAGAGATGGCCAAACTGAAGGAAATAAACAATATAGAAGGACATATATTTAAATGGGAAAGTTACAGGCCACTAAATAAGGCTATATAGTGCCACAAGTGCCTGAACTTTGGCCATACCTCGTACACGTGCGACATGCGTTACAGGTGCATTAAATGCACGAACGTGCACCCACCAAAAGTGTGCACGAAGACATCAACGGAGGAACCGAAGTGCGTGAACTGCCAAGAAAACCACCCGGCTAACTACTCACAATGCCCAGCTCTAATTAACTATAGAGCAAAGAGGGATAAAGATGCGCAAAAAAGACACCAAACATACAGACCAGCGCCAACACCCGCGCCGCTGACGAGGAACTTCTCGTCAGCTTTAAAACCCACCAACGATGGCCATAACAACAGATCTGCGTTTCCTGAACTCCCGGTACCATCATCACCACGTATACCGCCGGCCTCCCAGTATCCATCGCCGAAGATCCAGCCAGCACCAGAACCGATCCGGCCAGCATCCTCACAAATCCGTCCTACCACCAGCCAGTCCGATCCAGACCTGAGTAAACCAGAGGGTCTTTTTACTGTTATGGGTGAGATCAGGAAGTTATTCGCGGATCCCGAGGTAAGACAAATTTTCAGTGAGCTTTATAAACTGACAAAGACATTAAACACAAATATGACTTACAATGACAAATACACAACCATACTTAACTTTTTGACGGCATGCCCATAAATCACGCACGCGACATACACATAATGTACTTCAACTCCAACGGACTCAAAAACAACGTAAACGAACTGAAACAGACTATAACAAAATATGACTTGGACATTGTACTAATTAACGAGACACACCTGAAACCTACGGACAGACTTTACATCAACAACTACAAAGTATACAGGAACGACAGACCGACAAATTCACGCGGATGGGGAGGCACTGCAATATTGATCAAGTCTAATATCAGACACGAGCAAGTGCCAAACCTGACAGCGGGCGTTAACAACTATTAATGTATACAAAAGGAGTCAAAAAGTGACTTTAATATCGATTTACATCCCGGCAAGCGGACTGCAACTGACGGACCTACAAAACCTACTTGACTCAAACACACACATCTTAATGGCAGGAGACTTCAACGCGCAACATACATCCTGGAACTGCAAGTACAACAACGCAAACGGAATCCGACTCTACGAATATCTGACGGAACCCAACACCACGGACGCACAACTACACTATCCTGACACACCGACCAGATACGCCATCGTACAGACACACCATCACAGCACGATCGACCTGGCCTTGACAAAAAATCTTTACATAACATCCGAACCCATAAACACTTTTAAACTCTGACCATAACCCTGTTTTTATGACTATCTCAGACAAACTCGACGTCGACTGTACTCCAGAACGCAACATTTTAGATTATTCCAGAGCCAACTGGCCACTTTTTAGAGACATTATCACAGACAATATACGACACACGATACCCATAGCAACCAATACAGACATAGAGGAGGCTGTGACACATCTGACACGGACGATCACGGACACCATCCAACACACAATACCGCTGCGACACGCAAAAACATCCGCATTTGACACACTACCCCAACATATATTAGTTAAAATTAAATTAAAAAACAATATTAAGAAACTGTGGCAACGTACTGGTGACAGACTACTAAAGGAACACGTAAACAGACTGACAAAAACTATTTATAATGAGATACGTGAGCACCGGAACGACACTTGGACTAAAAAATTAGAAACCATCAACACTGACCCGCACAAAGTTTGGCAAACAGCCAAAAGACTGACGAGGAAAACAACACCTATCCCGCCACTCAAACTACCTGACAACAACTACGCCACAACACCAGCAGGCAAAGCAGAAATTTTAGCAACACACTTTGAAAACATACACAGACAAAACGCCGACATGTCCAACGCAGACTTAAGACGAGACGTGCGCAATTCTATTCAAAATTTTACTGAACAATTTGACGACAAAGACCTACGAACATACCCTGCCACAGTTTCTGAAATAAAATCGACAATCAGAAAACTACCGAACAGGAAAGCACCCGGACCGGACGGACTACAAAATATAATACTGAAACAACTACCAACAAACGCATACATACTGATTACAAGACTGGTTAACCGTATAATGGCCAAAGGCCAAATTCCTGCTTCATGGAAAACATCAACCATATTTCCTATCCTGAAGCCGAGGAAACAGCCAGACTCTCCACAAAATTATAGACCAATCAGCCTCCTCAATACAATGAGCAAAGTAACTGAAAAAATACTGCTCAAACGCATCAACAGACACATCAGACGAAACAAGATTATACCAGACACACAGTACGGCTTTAAGGAACAGCACTCTACGTTACATCCACTGACACAACTAATAAAAAACACTGTACTCAACTTCAATAGACGAAACTATACCGGATTGGTGTTGTTCGATTTCGAGAAGGCTTTTGACATCATCTGGATGGACGGACTGATACACAAATTCATAACCCTTAACTTTCCACCATACATCACAAAACTACTCCATTCTTACCTCGCAGATCGTAATTTCACAGTTCAAGTAGACAACACACCCTCGACGATTAAACAAGTGACGGCGGGAGTACCGCAGGGCTCGATCCTGGGACCGTCCTTGTTTAACGTCTACATCCACGACATGCCCACTGACGCCGACACAACACTGTTGACATTTGCTGACGACACTGCCATTTACAGATCATCACGTTCACCTACGCTACTGACTACAAAAATACAGAGACATATAGACGCCCTGACTGATTACACGGAAAAATGGCAAATTAAAATTAATCCTTCTAAAACAGAAGCAATTTTCTTTACAAAAAGCCGTTGGTCCATTACACTCACTGACTTGACGAAACTAAAGGTAATGGGCCATGAAGCTGAGTGATCCAAGGAAGTCAAATGTTGGCGTAACCTTGGACTATAGACTCAGCTTCACAAAACATACGAATACAAAAATTGGACAGGCTTACGGGATGATGAATCTACTGAGACCTCTTTTGAACCACAACAGCCCGCTAAGCGTGAAAAACAAGCGGACACTTTACTTGACACTGATAAGACCATTACTGACATACGCCGCTCCGGCATGGAACGCGACAACCAAGACCAACAGACGGAGACTACAAATAGCACAGAACAAAGCACTGCGACTGGTACTAGACAAATCAAGAAACCCACTGACGAGACACTACTACCCAACGAAATATTTACATGAACAGACGGACATACCGACTATACTAGATTACATAAAAAAGCTCACTAAAAATTTTTAACGAAAGTGTAGGGATCACGATAACAGTACCATCCGCGCGTTAGGCCAATACACATCAGAATTGATATGGTATGGGAATTATGCTATGCCTAACTACCTGATCGAGCCCGCAGTGAATACATAAGTCATAAAACAATGAATGAAGGATTTTTTTTAGGAGACAAAAACTTTTCTCCTTTTTTTGTCCTTGCGTAATAATGAATAAACTATTGTACAAATACAAATATATAGACAATGTTGTAAAACCATAAACTTTTGGGTAAAATACCCCCAGGGTAGACAAACCCACATATAATTCACTGTATTTTACACTGTATATATTGAATAAATTTTTATTTCTGTCTGTCTTTCAAAACTGTTGATCCAGTGAATGTCATTCGATTTTTGTGTAAAGCATAAAGTCTGGAATTCATCCGATATCGATTTAAAATCGTGCTTTTTTAAAAGCAATCGAATGTAATTCTCCGAAAATATTTAATATCTTGTCAAAATTATAAGGTGAACGTGCCTTCTGCTGACTCCTCTTTCCAAACACCGGATTGGTGTTACTAATGGTTAGAGGATAAGCCATATTAGCAAGTGAATTTTTCTTAATTTAAATTTTTCTAAGTCTTTAGATTAACTTTATTAAAATTAGTGCTGTGCATATTGAAGAATACAAGAATATTCCCAGGCAGGCGCCTGGGAAGAAATTAAAAATAATGAAAATGGAAGTATTAACGAGCGAGACCCTCAAAAATAAAACCAATGCGCTATCTGATCGGACTGATATGGACACGGACAGGAAACTTGAGGAATACAAAAAGGTCAAACGGCGGAAGAAAGCCAAAAACAAGGAGGCCGAGAAAATTGATGTCGGGTCACAGCCATCCACTTCAGGCGTACAGGCAGCACCATCAAAGAAAATAGACATGAAGCAAGAGAAAATTTTGCCTATCATTGCAAAAGCTAAAATAGAGTTGAAAACCATGCGCTATATCCGGGATACAACTAAGATCAATTTCAGGTATCAGTTCCTAAAAAATAATTTACACAAATTTTATACCGATTCAATTACTGACCACGAGCAATTAAAAAGTATATTGCGAGAATGCAATTACCCCTTCTACATCTACTCCTTGAAACAAAATCTGGGAAAAAAACAACAATTACGGGACTCCATCCATCTATAACTGAGACAGAAGTCCGCGAAGAACTGCAACAGAAAGGAGCTAAAATAAAACAAGTGGTGCAAGTAATACGAAAACAGTCGGACGGTGGTCAACATAAACTACCAATATACATAATTTTAGTCGACAAAGACCAGGATATAAGTACAGGTGTATAAAGTGCCTTAATGTGCACGCACCAGGTGCGTGCCAGAAACTGCCAACTGAGGCACCGATGTGTGTGAACTGTGGCAACGAACACCCGGCAAACTACTCAAAGTGCAGTGCGCTTCTCAACTACAAGGAAAAAAAGGAAAGTGATGCTCTCAGGAGAAGACAAATATACAGGCCAGCACCAACACCAGTGCCGCTGACGAGGAGCTTTTCATCAGCTTTAAATAACACCAATGTTGGCCCAAATGCAAAATCAGCGTTTCCTCAACTCCCTGTTCCAAGGCCATCATTTCGAAATATAATCCAGTCCTCATCTTTACCGGTTGAGCCTACACCATCAACATCACCGATCCGGCCTGCACCATCATCATCACAGATCCGGCCTGCACTATCGCAATCACCAACCCGGCCTGCCTGCAGCCAGTCCGATCCAGATTTTAGTACACCAGAGGGACTTTTTGCTGCTATGGGCGAGATCAGGATGCTGTTTGCTGATCCCCAGGTAAAACAAATTTACAGTGAGCTATATAAACTGACAAAATCACTAAACACCAACATGACATATAACGAAAAATACATTACAATACTTAACTTTTTAACAGCATCTCCATAAACCAAACGCGCGACTTACACATAATGCACTTTAACTCTAACGGGCTCAAAAACAACGTAGACAAACTGAAACAGACAATAACAAATTATGACTTGGACATAGTACTGATTAACGAGACACACTTAAAACCTACGGACAGACTCTATATCAACAATTACAAAATTTACAGAAACGACAGACAGACGGACGCACGCGGATAGGGCGGCACTGCGATTTTGATTAAGTCTAACATCAGACACGAGCAAGTGCCAAACCTGACAGCGGGCGGTTCTGAAATAACAGCTATTAATGTATACAAGAGAGGTCAAAAAGTAACCATAATATCGATTTACGTCCCGGCAAGCAGACTAGAACATACGGACTTACAAAGACTACTGGACTCAAATAGATTTGTTCTTATGGCAGGAGACTTTAACGCACAACACACAACTTGGAACTGTAACTTCAACAACGCGAACGGAAACAGACTTTACGAATACCTGACCGAATACAACACCACAGACGCACAACTACACTTTCCTGACACGCCGACCAGATACGCCACCGTACAGACACACCATGACAGCACGATCGATTTGGCATTGACAAAAAATCTACACGTAACTTCCGAACCCATAACAAGAACACTTTTTAACTCCGACCATAATCCAGTTTTCATGACCATTTCAGACAGACTAGACGTCGACCAGACTCCCAAACGCAGATTTTTAGACTACACCAGAGCCAACTGGCCAATTTTCAGAGACATCATCACAGACAACACACGACACACTATGCCAATCGATACCAACACTGACATTGAGGAGGCTGTAACACACCTTATACTGACAATCACAGACGCCGTACAACAGACTATACTGACACTAGACTCAAGAACAACACCAGCTAACGACTTGCCAGAACACATTTTATTGAAAATACAACTTAAAAATCATACAAAGAAACCGTGGCAACGTACCGGTGACAGACTACTCAAGGAACATGTTAACAGACTGACAAAAATTATTTCCAATGATATACGTGACCACCGAAATAACACTTGGACCAAAAGACTCGAGAACATAAATACTGACCCACACAAAATTTGGCAGACAGCAAAAAGACTGACGCGGAAACCAGCATCCATACCTCCACTCAAATTAACTGACAACAATTACGCAACGACACTAGCAGACAAAGCGGAAATATTGGCAAAAAACTTTGAAAACATACATAAACAAAATGCCAATATGTTAAACGCAGACCTGAAACAAAACGTACACGAGACAATTCAAGACTTCACTGACCTCCACAGGGACAAAGACTTACGAATAGACCCTGCCACAGTTTCCTAAATAAAGACAATAGTTAAAAAATTACCGAACAGAAAAGCACCGGGACCGGACGGACTACAAAACATAATACTTAAACAACTGCCGACGAACGCCTACATTTTACTTACGCGAATAATAAATAGACTAATGATAGAAGGCTGTTTTCCCGCTTCTTGGAAAACCTCCACCATATTTCCAATTGTGAAGCCAAGGAAACAGCCAGACATACCACAGAACTACAGACCGATCAGCCTCCTCAACACAATGAGTAAGGTAGCCGAAAAGGTACTACTCAAAAGACTTAACAAACACATAAGACATAACAAAATTATACCTGATACACAATACGGATTCAAAGAACGATACTCCACACTACACCCACTGACAAAACTCATAGAAAATACAGCTCTCAATTTCAATAGACAAAACCACACCGGATTGGTGTTACTCGACTTTGAAAAGGCGTTTGACACCATCTGGATGGACGGACTTGTACATAAACTCATCCAACTCAACTTTCCTCCGTACATAACGAGAACTTTACAATCATACCTCTCAGACCGCAACTTTACCGTACAAGTAGACAACGAACTTTCGACGGTTAAACAAGTGACGGCGGGAGTACCGCAGGGCTCGATTCTGGGACCGTCACTGTTTAACGTCTACATTCACGACATACCCACTGACGCCGACACAACGTTACTGACGTTTGCTGACGACACTGCCATATACAAATCATCACGATCACCTACGCTACTGACTACAAAGATACAGACACACATAGACAAGCTAACTGAATATACTGACAAATGGCAGATCAGAATCAATCCGCAAATGACGGAGGCAATTTTATTTACAAAGAGCCGAAATGCCACGACTAGACTGACTGACTTGGACAAAATTATAGTATTGGACTGTGAAGTTGAGTGGTCCAAAGATGTCAAATATCTTGGTGTGACCCTGGACCATAGACTCAGCTTCACAAAACATATTAATACGAAAATTGGACAGGCTTACGGGATGTTAAATCTACTGAGACTTCTCTTGAACCACAACGGCCCGCTAAGCGTGAAGAACAAGCGGACACTTTACTTGACACTTATAAGACCGTTACTGACATACGCCGCTCCGGCATGGAACGCGACGACTAAGACTAACTTACAGAAACTACAGACATTACAAAATAAGACACTAAGACTAGTACTTGACAAAATAAGGGACCCACTGACTAGACATTACTACTCTTCAAAATACATACACAAACAGACGGACGTACCGACTATACTCGACTATATAGAAAAGCTCACTGAGAATTTTTATCTAAAATGTGGGGATCATCCTAATATTAACATCGCGGGCCTCGGCCAATACACAAGAGATGATATTTAGTATGGCAATCACGCCACGCCAAAATATATACTGATCGACCCATAGCGGTAAATGAAACTTGGCTCGACACAAATTTTCTCCCTTAGAGTGAATAAATCTTTTATGATATTTTTCTTTTTTTGTGTAATTATGTGTTATTATAAATAGTTCTAGGTGATTTTTTTTTTGGGACAAATTTTCTTTCCTCTTATTTTGTCACACAAATATGAATTTATTTATATATTCTGAATTAATTATTGTTTGAAAAATCACGTCCAATGAACGATACAATACCTACGGGTAAAAAACCCATGTTATAAAATGCAATGTACATACTCACATTTATTGAAATATATATGTTTTTGACTTGACATGACTAAACTGCTGATCAGCCGAAAGTTGCAAATATTAAATAAATCGATTTCTTTGTCATCTAACCAGTGTTCTGTCAGACAAAGTAGGTCAATATTATTTACGATGACTACATTTGACGAAGCAGCTGACTTATTTGATAAGCTTTAAATGTTCAGACAGAGTATATTTAATATATTTACTTGCCGTTGCTCGGTTGCTTTTGGAGCCTGAATAAAAAACGATCCACGCATACTCCTTGAGGCCATATTTCCGGCGATTTAATTTTTTCTAATTCTGTTTCCAAAACTGATAACTTGAATGATGAATATACGTTTGGATGTTTGGATGAAATTTTTTTCGCACGTTACGTTTTCAAAATTTTTGCCCCGCAAGTAATTTTTCAATTGTTCTTCACTTGTTTCTGGCGCCAGTCGAAGCACATGTAGATTCGCTTGCTTCACCACACCTTTTATCAATAAGGAATTTGCATTTGTGCCTTCGATAGTTGTGACCTTTCGTCTTGGCGCTTTCTTTGGACCAAGGTCCAATTTTGTTCTTCTGTTACGCTCTTAGTAACGACGTTGGAAGGTAAAGCGCCACGGCATCACGAAGCGTTTTAATTTTCCGCTCTTCCAGTTTCTTTAGCGCCGTTGCTACTGCGACACTAACATGTTCATTTGAGATTTTGCTGGTATCTTTTTCCTTGCTGACATTCCATTTCTTTCCATTCTTTTTTTTTGACTTATTATTGACTGCTTTCTCAGTATCGATATCAATACTGCTAGCAGCTGAAGAAACCTGCTCCTTTTTTGGTTCAAATTTAACTCTTGCAGCAGCCTTATTTTATCCTCAAGCTGCTGAATTATATATTCCTTATCCTTTATTATGGTGATTTTGCCTTCTATGAATGTGTTTTTGTCGGCAATTGATTTTTCAAGCCTGGAAATTGTTTCCATACGGTCGCTGTACATTTCACTGTTATCACAGCACTGTATCAGATTACGATATAGAAATTTGAAACTTTTCCTATTAGCACAAATAATATGGTCTATTTTTCCGCAGTTTTTACAAATGCCTACATTTGGGGTCTTTGTTTCACAGCAATTATAGGAACTTTTCACTTCCGATTCTGGCACTAATGGTGACGATTGCGACGTCATTGCGACAAGTTAAAACGGCACGTCTGTACGTTATGGCGGTCAACGAAAGACTACCGCACACACACATATATATATATATATATACCAAGTAAATCGTCTAATTTTAATTTTAGCTAACGTCAGAAAAATTACTCATTTTATCAAACTTTGATGAATTTTTAAAATTCAACTACTTGTCGTAAGGCCGTAATATCACAGTAAGTTCTATAAGACCATGACATATATCGATAAAAAAAATCCATAAAAATCGGCTTAAATTTTTTTTCCAACAGTTAATTACAAGAAAATGGCTCGGTAGATTTTCACCTAAAACTAATCAGTATCATTCCCAACTAAAATCTTTTTTTTTTCAAATTACAAAGAAACGGCTCGGCAGATCGTCTCACAAATTATAGTGCTCATTGAGATACATCTTGCAAATTTCTGAAATCGGTTCAGGCGTTTTTCAGCAAACGTCAATGAAAGGTCTAATTTTGACAAATGCCAAAAAAACGATACCAATTTTTGCAAACTTTGACAAATTTTCAAAGCTAAACGAGTTGCCGTAGGGCGGTAATATTTTAGTATGATCGCAGAAGACTATGGTATCTACTGTCAAAAAAATAATAAGAAAAATCGTCGAAAATTTTTAACACTTTATTGCAAGAGAACGGCCGGGCCGATCTGCGGTTTTTGAATTTTCAAAATCGATTGAGAATTGCGGGCTAAAACGTCGACAAAATTTTTTTCACTTTTCTGCGATTTACAAAGAGACGGCTTGGCTGATCAATGCGCAAATTTTATAAACTCTAGTCCTCAACGAGATACATCGAATGGCTTTTAAATTTTTGAAATCGGTCCAGCCGTTTTTGAGAAAACGTCGATTTACGGAAAAAAATCTGTTCACATACACATGCACACACACACACATACAAATTGTCTCCAAACAAATTGATGACATCGTAAGCCTATTCGATATTACATTCAGAAAAATTAATCGGTGGATGGGAACAATGAATCTCCAATTAGCACAACAAAAAAGTGAAGCTGTTCTTATCACTAGTAGGAAAAGAATTGAGACCATCAAGCTAAAGATAAAAAATTTTGAGATCACGTCAAAACCTCACATCTGTTACCTTGGCGTAATGCTTGATGCTCGTTTGAATTTCAATCAACAGGTGGAACACGTTAGTGCTAAGGCGTCAATAGTTAGGACGAAACTTGCTCGACTGATGCCTAATATTGGAGGTCCTAAACAAACCAGAAGGATATTACTATCGTCAGTTATTACTTCGGTGCTGACATATGGTATCTCCATATGGGGTGATGCTCTTAAATCTCAAAAATCGAGGAGAATGGCAGGGCCCTTATACCGTCTCAGTGCTATAAGAATTGCTTGTGCATTTCGCACAATATCGGCGGAAGCAGTGTGCGTCATTTCAGTAACTGTGCCTCTCTTAGTCTTAGCAGAGAAAAGACGGACAATTTACCATAGAAGATATCAACAACTGTGTCCTGAAAAGTTAAAATTAGAAGAACGGCAGAACAGCATTGACCGATGGCAGCGACTGTGGGATGTCGCTGTAAAGGGCAGATGGACGCATCGTCTCATTCCTAACATCAAAGTCTGGCTAAGTCGCAAGCACGGCGAAGTAAACTATTATACTACGCAAATGCTATCAGGGCACGGCTGTTTTCGAGCCTACCTACACCGATTCAAGCACGATAGCTCGCCGGATTGCCCTTATTGTTTGGGCGAAATCGAAGATGCTGAGCACGTGTTCTTCGTGTGCCCGCGATTTGGTGCTCTACGGGATGATGTGGAGGAGACATTGAGACGCACAATTACCCCAGGTAATGTTGTTGAAGTGATGCTGACAAGTGAAGTTGCTTGGATCGCCATAGACAGATTTGCGAGAGACGTTTTAATGGACCTGCGTTCTATAGAGAGAGAAAGGGCGAATGGGACTTCGCCCATTTAAAAGATAAGTATAATGTTTATGAATTATAACATTGTTTATAACAAGTTAAGAATTGTAACATTCTAGATCCTCCCCCCACGAAGTAATGCCTAACGGCGGTTTCCGTGGGGACCAGAGGCAGGGGCAAAGCGGAGGTTTTAGTTGGTATTATACCAGGGCGGCATCGAGTCCGACATACCCAGACAGAAGACCGGTCTGGGATGCATAAAAGCATTTCCTTTGCTATACAAAAAAAAAAAAAAAAAAAAAAAAAAAAAGGAACACACACATACATAATTCTTCCAAATTTGGTCTCATTCGATTCAGAATGGCTTGAAACGTCGAGAAAACATAAAATTAGCAAATCGGATTTTTCCATGAAAACATGAACTTCTCCTTTGGGAAGTTAATAAATGACGAAGTATTAGCAAATGATAACCATAACTGTACACAGTTTTGCCTATGCTGTGTAGTATAATATGTTAAGTTTATATTTATGGTGTAAAATAGAATAGTAATGTAAATATAGAAATAAATAAAACAATCGAAAAAAATAAAAATAAATAGAATAAATGTAAAATAGAATTCACAACAATTGCTTCCTTTGGAGAAAAATATATAAAATACAATATTTATATAAAATCACTTAAATTTATTATTTACATCCATTATTGACATGGTATAAAATAGAACTAGGATTGCGACATAATAATAAACGAAGGGGACAGCCACCTCGTTTCACACAATATAATTAAAATAAAATCTATAGCATAGTATACTAAATACATAACTTAAATGTTATATACTTCAGACTACTTAAGAGTTCATTATTATTAATTAGTCTTCCTGAATTAATTTTAATTCTGACTTAATTAGGAATAATTATGCCTTGGTATTAAACCACAATGCATATTTTCATCTAGGACAAGTATAATGCTATGCATATTCACCCAATATACATATATATATATATATATATATATATATATATGTATATATGTATATATATATGTATATATGTATATATGTATATATGTATATATATATTTATATGTATATATATATATATATATATATATATATATATATATATTTGAGTACATTGGTTGTAATTAAATATTTATCAATGCTTTAAATTTATGATTATTTATTAAATATTTCATAAAGTAACTGTACAAAACATATGAACTACTTAAAGGTGATATATATATATGAGCACATTTATTCATACAATTTTTAATTATCAAAATAAAAAATCGTATTAATTTATATGTACAATATTTCATCATAAACTCCTTTAGCATCAATTTTTAATTTGTAGATTACAATTTCAAATTATAACAGTGGAAAAAGCATATTCCAAATTAAAACATATTTTACATAATTGTTTTTTGATATATACAAAATTATGTATCATTTATTTTATTGAGTATTTATATGTTTAAAAATTACAGTACAATAAATCTCACAAACAAATGTTTTACAATTAAGCCACTAGAATTTTGAAGTTTTTGTTTGCACAAGTAAAATTTATGTATTTTATGAGCATATTAAATTGAAGTTATATATATATATATATATATATATATATATATATATATATATAAACCTTCAAAATTGTTCATTTCTCGAAGCATAATAAGAACATATATTTTTTTATATTTTAAATAACAATAAATAAAACTATATATATATATATATATATATATATATATTATACATATACATGACTGTGAAATCTATCTACCATGCACATTTGCAAAAGGCAATATTTTGAAAATTATACATTCCTATGGTGCTTTATAAAATCTATTCCAAGTTATAGGCACATATCTAACATGAGTAACATGTTAGTGTCAAGATCAATGAGGTTTAAAATTTTATTTGCGAATAGATTTAAAAAATCAGTCTAGTTAGTTGTTTCACTGTAAGGCTTTGCTACAATAGGCAAATATTGTAGATATCCTCATTAGATGATATAAGAGCAATAATATGATATAAAAATGAATTCAAATCGTTGGCTAATATTCTGATTTATAAGATGACTTATGTTACACAAACATAATCGGGTGTTTGCCTTCATCAAATTGCATTAATAGTAAATAATATATAAATGTGAACACACTATTATTTGCACAATTTTGTTAGATTATGATCATCATCAGTGTAGATTTAAATTTCATGTTAATACATAGGTGTATGCATATATATTTTGTAGAGCTTCGAACAAAGAATCCAAAAAGTAATAAATAACTGAACAGTTTTTTAAAGGACCATTTCTTTATATATTTACTGTCGACGTTTTGGAACTAGGTACGTTCCATCTTCAGGACATATGTCAAGAAACATGATCTTGATAAGATTTAAGCAAACAATATGTTTAAGAAAAGCAGAAGATGGTGAATTTTTTTTATGTAAAATGAATAAAATTGTGGAAAAAATAATGTACATAAATATGTTAATATAATCAAAATGAAAATGATAAAAATAAATGAGTGGATTATATAACAAAATATTAAAAATGTTAAAAAATTAGAAAGTTTTCGAAAGTTTTAGAAAGTTTTAAGAAAAGGTTACTGAAAAAACAGAATTTATTACCTACACACTTTTGCAAAAATACAAAATTTAAATTTACACTGACGACGAGGCCTAAGCACAGTCTCGAAGCAATCGCAATCTCATATGTGGCATTATTTTACGAAGTTGGTTACAAAAGGATGAATTGTAATCACTTTTACAAAGTAATATATATTATTTTCATAATAAAAACATTTTCCTTCAATAAAACTCTTTTTAATTACTGGATGGATGCCCAAGAACAACTTTATCATATTATTTCACCATCTGAAGAAAAACCTCTCGCTTTATATATATATATATATATATATATATATATATATAATATATATAAATATATATATATATATACTCGTATATATATAAATATATATTATTATATATATAATATATAATAGTTTTGTCGACGTTGGTACATATTTGAAGTATTTTGCAGCCCAATCATCAAATTAAAAAAAAATTAAAATAGAATTTTTTTATTCCATTAAAGGTTTCGACACTTAATGTGTGTCAGTAATCAAATCAGAAAAACCACAAAAAAATTATATAAAACTGAGTTTTGTTATAACGCACAACGACTGAACATCATATAATATAGGAGAGCAATATGTGCTCCTTTAATTTCTCTTTTATTAATTATATTAGTTATGATATTCTTTTACACAAGTTGAGTGTTCAATAAATTTTATATATTTTTTTGTGGATTTACTGGTTTGAATGATGAGATAAAAATAAAAAAATAAAATAAATAAATAAAAAAAAATTCTATTTTAATATTTTTTGAATCCGACGATTGGGTTGCATATATATATATATATATATATATATATATATATATATATATATATATATATACAACACTCCATCTTGCATATTTGTATTTACCTGTAAAAATAGCAAGTTTCAATTTAAAAAATATAATAAAATTGATATGTGCCTATCACATATTATACTACTTAATAAAAATGCGTCATTTGCAAATAAGTTACTATATAAATCTCAGGAACAGATTATTTATTATAGGATCTTGGCAAGATGAGCATTTAAAATGCTAGAAAATCAAGTAAATATTTTTCAATTATCTAAAAGTGAATTTAAATGTAAGTAACACAAATAAACGCAAATAACTATGTATTTACATCCAGTCACACAATCACTTAAGCCTACTGCAAAACATGAATGAAAATGTAAAAATTAAATATAATGGTGTTATAAAATTTCTGTCTTAATTTTATTGTACAAATTATACTTTAATGCATTATGTTTCAATTCATCAATGCAAACTTTGTTATTTCAATAAAAATAAAAATTTGTACAGCGCCATAAATGTTAAGAAATAAATATACATATATGGTTATATTTATACATACATACATTCATACATTTTACCTACATTATATATATATATATATATATATATATATATATATATATATCAACGTGT
This sequence comes from Ctenocephalides felis, assembly GCF_003426905.1. Taxonomy (NCBI): domain Eukaryota; kingdom Metazoa; phylum Arthropoda; class Insecta; order Siphonaptera; family Pulicidae; genus Ctenocephalides; species Ctenocephalides felis. The sequence goes on from NW_020538994.1 coordinate 21,681, forward strand.
CGCAGAATTCAACGTCAACCTGAAACAGGGTGATAGTATTGACAGTAGCTGCCCTGAAATTGTTAGAACAAAAATTTTATCACACGATGTTTGTGCAAAAGTGCGACTTGAAGCTTTCCTGAAGTTGTGACCATTTTTCAGTTATTTGTGGTTAATCTTTATTTCATTTAAGCTTTGCAACCGTAACCAAAAACAGCATCCTAGACCACATAAAAAAATAATGACACATCTGTCCCATGTCTTCAATAATTAAAACTTTTTGTTCAAGAATTAAAACTATAAACTTAAATTTTTCAAGCTTGAACGACTTTGAGCAGCATTCTTTAAAAAAAAATGTGTTAACAAGTTGCATTCAATCAGGATAGTAATATAATAAAATACTTGACAGCTTCAGAATAAAAAAATCTAAAATAAGAAAAAAAACAACCTAAAAATGGACTTATAACGCATTTCGTTCATATTCAGTTCAAATGTATCTCTCTCGTATATTGGAGCTTACGCGTATAACAAACATCAAATCATGTCATTTTTTGGTTTTTATTTTTTACTCGAAATTTCTTATTATGAAACTGTCGAGTATTTTACCATTTTACAATCCTGATCAAATGCGCCAACTTTTGATGAAACTTGCCAACACACTTTAGAACATTTTTTAAAAGAAGGACCTCTCAAAAACGACCGATTTTAAAAACTTTAAATTCATAGTTGAACAAAAAGTCTTAATTCTCAAAAACTCGAGGAAAATGTGTGTTTCTGACTGTGGCCCTATAAATGAAGGTTACGCTTCCAAAGTTTAAATAAACAAAAGTAATAAAAATTAACCACAAATTAACCATAAACGAAAAATGGTCAATTTACGGTCAATACTATTACCCCTTTATATATACATATATATGCATATATATATATATATATATATATATATATATATATATATATATATATTACGTGACTCGATAACTCCGTAGGATAACACATAAATGATGAAGCTATGTATGTAATCATCCATATGACCCGTAGGAAGCAACAACTTTAAGAAGATATATGTTAAAATTTCATGACAATTCGATAATTAGTTTACAAGTTACAAAGGTTCAAGTGACTACTACTACTTTCAAGTTTTTCGAAAACATGAATTCAAAGCAATTTCGTGGGTTGATTATTTATCATTGCTTTTTGATGGATAAAAATATCATTGCTGCTAAAGTATCGCTTGATATGTGTTATCTGGACTGTGCCAAATTGGTGAAGGCAATTGGTGAAGAAGTAGTTTGCAGAATTTTAATCGTGGCCATACAGACACTGACGATGCTGAACGCTCTGGAAGGCCAATTGAAGTCGTTGCACCGGAAAATATCAAAAAAGTTTACCGAAACGTTTTGGAAAACCGAAAAGTATAAATAGCTGAGATATCTGACACCCCAAAGACATCAATAGAACATGCTGGACATATCGTACACAAATATTTGAATAGGAAAAACACCTGTACACAAATGGATGCCGCTTCACATTTGACCAAAAGCATAACGAGTTGATGATTCGTAAGAGTATTTGGAGTTGTTTAATCGAAATAAAATTGAGTTTTTGCATTAATATGTTACCATCCGAATGTACTTGGCACGATGAGGAGAAAAAATGCAAACAATCAGCAAGGTAATGGCTTCAGTTTTATGGAATTTGCAAGGAATCATTCCAATCAACAATCTCGACAATAACTAAACCATCAACAGTAATTATTAAATAACGTTATTGTATCATTGGAAGATCGTAATTGGGAAACTGGTCCCATTTGAAAAAGAAAAACAGTACTTCTCCATCAGGACAACGCACCAAGTCACAAACTATATTCTCTAGATCTGTTTCCCAGCAACCATATCATGTTCTCAGATCTCAAAAAAATGTTCGCTGTGAAGAAAGAAAGGTGCAAATCGTATTACAAAAATGGTTTCAAAAAGTTCGAAGTTCGCTATAATCGGTATATCGTCTTCGAAGAAAGCCATGTTGAATAGCAAAAAAGAAATTTGACAAAAAAAATGTTTTTTTTTAGTTATCCTATGGACTTATTGAGTGAAGTGATATATATATATATATATATATATATATATATATACGAGTATATATATATATAAATCGGCCATCCAAAGAACCTGGTAAACGCTGGCAGATTATTTTATATATATGCAATCTAAAAACAACTAGCATAGTAATATATCAATGAAAAATACTCTGACCGAAGAAGACTGGAGATGCGGTCGCATCTACTTCTGGTATTATTTATATGATAGGCATATTAATTTGGTTATATGAATTTTATACTTTTACATTTCTACTATGAAGAGCGATGCATTAAATAGATAAACTGTTTACATTAAATTGTGGCAAATGAATTAATAAAAAAAACTATTATAAAAAGTAAAAAATATAAACAAATATAGAATAATTTTCGAATTTCTAAATGAAAAAAGTAGGCCCATTTTCAAACTCACTATTTGTCATAATCATAAAAATTTGACTAATCTTTAATTGGCATCGCATGACATTCTATAACTTTTTTTTTGCACTGACCAAAATATTGTTGAAATCGATATGAGAATACCAAAAACATTTGAAAGATAATGTACATGTTACGCACATCTCAAACGCTACGTATCATAGTATGATAATATATAAAATATTTTTATAATGAAATAAAAATAAATAATTCAATTTCATAATTAAAAGTTAAAGTAACAATTCTTATCTCAAAATACAATTAAATAATTCCGAAGAAGAGAATAATGGTCTTATTATGATCCGGTGAAGACGTTACAAATAGAAGAATCATTTTAAAGTGACTTATAAATCATTCAAATAAAACGGCAAATCATCATTTATAAATAAATACTAAATAGCATAATTTTGGTCATTTTTATGATTGCTGGTCACTACTACTATTGCTGGTCACTAATAATTTTTAATTTATGTATAAAACAAATAAAAATACTGACACTCCATCATATGGTCATACAGAACAAATATCACTATCAATAAATATGAATGAAACATGACAGGTGTTACCACTGACACCCACCCGCCCCCAAAACTTTTCTGCTTTTCGGTCGAAATATTTTCAGTATATGCATTGCTATGCTAATGGGCTACATTATATATATATATATATATATATATATATATATATATATAAGATTTAGATTTTTTTGTTTGATGTTGAGACATATACATAAATGTTAATTTGCAGCCAGTTGTTGAAGTAATATAATTCTATATATATATATATATATATATATATATATATATATATATAGATGATTTCATTCAAGCATGAAATTAAAAAATTAGGTACAAGAAAAGTTGATAGTTAAAATTATAAATTTATTCATTCTAGCTACAGCAATTCAACTAGATACAAGAAAAGTTGATAATTAAAATTATAAATTTATTCATTCCGTACGTTTCGGTCTATATCAACACCTTCATTGTGCGAAAAAAACTAAAAGGTAACAATCAGAGAATTACAAACTTTAATTTGATATTTATAATAAGGTTATTATTAATGCTTATAAAACTATTATTATCATGTACATATAATGCAATCACTAATTTAATAACACAGTTAAGCAATTATTAATTCAAATGTTGAACTAATAGTTAAACTACATATAAGAATGGCATGATAGTTGAAGAGCAAGCAATGCTCGTCAAACGAATTGATGACCTACAATATGACGAAAGATTTTATAACCCCACAATATTATATTTCGATGCAAATACTTAAAAGATACTTTACTGAAGAGATTCTAACACAAAACAAAACGACAATAAACAAACAAAATTACAGAAATTCCCTGAGCAGTGAAATTAATGCATTTTTCAAATATGGCTAAAATATTTCAATCATCACTTTCAAAAAACATTTGTTAAAAAATCTTCATACTAATAATTATGCTATACTAATTTTTATTTTATTTCTCTTGAATCGCTCATTAATCAATATTGGAATTATTAATTGTTTGAACTGTGTTTTGAGTTTAGTATCAGTTTTGCAAGAATGTTTCAGTATGTATACTATTATCACATGTAAGTATTAACTGTAAGTTATACTAGTTTTATAAGATCTTATTATAAATATCATATCAAAATTTGTTATTCTGTGTTTATTACCTTTTATTGTTTTTTCCACTCAATGATGGGTTTGATATAAACCGAAACGTACAGATCCAATAAATGATGTAGTTTTCTAATTGGCATTATGCCTAAACAAAATCATCTATGATAAATGAATAAATATGTACACACACACACACACATATATATATATATATATATATATATATATATGCATATATATATATATATATACATATATGCATATATATACATATATGCATATATATATACATATATGCATATATATATATATATATATACATATATGCATATATATACATATATGCATATACATGCATATATATATATATATATATATATATATACACAAACAGATACATTATAACACATACAACATAAATATATAAATATTATTATATGCGCGTACACCGAATGCATAAATTTTTAAAACAACGAGCTCCCAGAGCAGGTAGTATGCTTTAAAGTCAAATATGTATATGGTTTAAGGTTGAAATCTAAAACGATATAAATATGTGATGTAAACTTTGATGCTTATTGAATTCATTTATTTTTAAATGAAAGATTTTTTAATTAAATAAAATAGAATTAACGATCTGCAGTTTTGATATTGGCAGTACCATTTTTAGAAGTTATTGCTCCCATGATATATCCATTAGCATTTGAAAGCAACATGGGGGCCGTTGTCGAGAATTGCATTTCTTCTTCCTCAGAATCTTTACGCCGCCGCTCAGGAGACACTGCATTACTTTTGTTCGTTATGGAATAGAAAGCAGGACTTCGAGACCCAAATAAACTACCAGCATCTTCAGAGAATTCCCTATCCCGATGTCCATATGATGTGCCTGGTGTAGAACCTATGTAACTCATACTGTCCTGATATGAACCTACCTTTTGATCTAAGCTGAATGTTGTATCCATTTCATGTCTCGAGAGAAGTCTCTCCATTAGATCAGGTTTTGGCATTTGTTGGCCTGTTTTCTTTACATCAAACTCGGACTGAAATTCATCATCTTCGGTGTGATGCAAAGGCGTGGATGGATCGTCATTGACTAAAACTAATTTTATAAATAGTAATATTAATGAATTTGCAACATAAAAATATTTAGAAAATAATGTCATAAGGCAAATATGTAAACATTAAACATACAAAAACTAAGATAGAAAACTAGAATGTTTTAGCTATACAAGTCAGATTTAACAATTGTTCAAAACGCTCCGATTTTCGATTGCAAATTTTCGCAAAAGATATTTCTTAAACATAATAACGTGAATACCATTTAACTTGAGAAGCTTTGAAAACAAAACTTTGAATTCTGTTCTGATGCGTAAAGGACACTGTATTGCTGATAGAATAGCTTGGCAGCACGGCGTACATTAAAATGGTATACAAGATAATCAGAGCATTATGCCATTGTGAATAATAAATTGTAGATAAGCAGTGCATCATAAGCTATATAATAGTTGTAATTAAATGATATTTTAATTCGATTGTACTAAATGATTTTATTTCAATGGAAAAAATAAATAGAAAACATTCCACCCTTATATTGTATGATTGTGAAGCAGCAAATATCGACATGAAACATACAATTCCAATCTGGGTAAAATAACTCATAATAACAATCAACTGAAATGTTGGAAATAAAATATATTTTGTAATACAATGGATTAATGAAAATATTCAACTCTATCTGAATTTTATGATACATATCTACCACAATATTCAATAGTTATTATATAGTACACCTATAACGTATAAAGTTCTTACTTGTATTTTGCATATTTATCAGCGCTTCTTGACCTTGAGGAGAATGGTAAAATGAAATCTTCTTAAACTCAGGATTGGCATCTGCATGCAACAAAGTCTCAAGTTCAAAGAAAGATGGTCTTGCTGATGGTTTGTGCTGCCAAGTAAGGCGCATCAGCTCATATAACTGGTCTGGACAATTTTCGGGTCTTTCCATAACACCGCCATCAATCACGTAACGTAAAACTTGATCATTTGACAATCCCTTAAATCAAGAATTATCTTTAATAATAGTATCTAGTGCATAATTAGTTTATATATATATATATATATATATATATATAACTTTTTCTTTAAAATATAAATTTCTTTTAGCTGAATGATGAGACACATCTAGTCTCGAAATGTATAAAAAATTAAAATAAATTCTTTACATTCGACGCATTGGCTGTTTTATTCATTTCAATATGTTTCAACGTCGAACAAAAAATCCTCAAGATATATATATATATATATATATATATATATATAAATTTAGAAATATGAACAAATAGAACCCTTTTTGTAAAAACTTTTTTTGCACACTATTTACACAAGTAAAAGTTTTTTTTTAATTAATCTATATATTTTCTGTTGTTTCGACGATGAAACATATTTGATAGCCAATTCTACGAATTAAAACAATTGAATAATATTTGAACTTCTTTATTTAAGAGTTTCAACACTATGTTACATCATTTAACTTACCAGACCAAGAAAAACAAAATACAAAATATAGATTTTTCTTAATTAAAATTTCACAGTAAGCACCGAAACATATAAACAATTACAAAATAAAAATTTTGCAATTTTTTTCGATTAATTAATTATCTATCATAATCAGCGAATGATTTTCTGAATGATGACAAAAACATGAAGTGTCAAAACGTGAAATAAATAATTGTAAATATTTTTTTCTTGTATTTAAAATATTTAATTATGTTTCAATAGTGTCAATTAATGCACAAGTACATTATTCCATAAATTAATGAATAAATCTTTAGAGACAAAAACAAAATACAAAAAAAATCACACAAAATCCTACCTGATATGGTTGAGAAGCTAATGTAGCCATTTCCCACAACACAACACCATAGCTCCAAACATCGGAACTGCTTGTGAAAACCTAAATTTTTAAAATGCTATAGTATATTACAGTAAAATATAGTAATTGTTAAGAAAAAAACTAATATTAGGTTGTCAAATGTCTCCCTTCCGCTTTTTTGCTCTTGGTTTATAATACAAAAAGGCGGAAGGGAGATATTTGACAACCTATTATATATATATATATATATATATATATATATATATATGTATATATATATATATATATATATATATATATATATATATATATATATATATATATAACATATATATAAAAAGAAATATAACAGTAAAATACAGTACACCTATAAGTCTGTTTTTACACGGTAGATTGGTTCCAGAAGAAGCCGTGTAAAAAAAAAACATGTAAAAAAAGACATTGATCTTATACAAAAATGGGTGATTTTTGGTTTTGGATGGTAAATTGCAATTTAATTTTTCTTTATAGTTCTTATTGTAGCTTCATTTAAACCGAACGTTTTACCAAGAGCAGTTGAGCCTTCTCCATTTCGAAGGCGATCTAAAATTTTAATCTTGGTTTCCAAAGAAATTGCCTTCCGTTTTAGTTTTATATCTGACATTTCCTTTTAGGGATACATAAAATATTTAACAAAATTAAAAAACATAAATAACTGAATAAATACAAAATATTTTTTGGCTTACCTTGTATCTTAATGCGTTAAAATTAAATTTAATGGTAAATCAAATTTGCCTGCAAAAAATTTCTTTACCAAACACGTCTTATTGCATTGACAGTTCACAAAATATCAACACGTTTCAATTGCTCTGACCAGTAAATTTTATTGTATGCACATAAAGGGAATTTCCCTAAATTAGCGCTATTCACATTTGCTTTGACCAGTAAAAATTGTTTGTACGCGCTAAAAGGGAATTCACTTAAATCTTTAAGCTAGTGTTCGCAAACTATCGATACTATCGATGGTTTCAGACTTTTTTCTTTCATAAATACTTTTTTGTGATATGAACATACTTCGCAAAAATTAAATTTGACAAACAAAATTTAAGTACATAAAATTTCAAATCGTGCTAAATAAAATATAATCGTGTAAAAAAATTAAAAATATTCAATTTTCAAACCGTGTTATATCAAAACCGTGTACAAAAAGACCGTGTAAAAACAGACTTAGGTGTACATTAAAATAGTAATTGTTAAGAAAAAACTAATATGTACAGTACAGGCCAAAAGTTTCCAGACACATGAAAAAAATCTCATTTTCTGAGTTTTTAGCTATATTTTTCATATAAAAATAATTTTATTCAAGTTAGTTTTGTACATTCTACGTAGTATTCTACGTAATATATATATATTAAAAGAAACATATTTTTAATATACATATACGAGGTCTGTTCAAAAAGTACCCGGAATTTTCGTTTTTTCAAAAAAATATTTATTTATTCGTCTACATTAATGTGGTCCCCTTCAAAGTAGTCCCCCCCAGATATAATACACTTATGCCAGCGTTTTTTCCAATTTTCGAAGCACCCTTGATATTCACTTTTTGATATGTCCTTGAGCACTCTCAGCGATTCGGCCTTTATTTCTTCAATCGAGGAAAACCGCCGTCCTTTCATGGGTCTCTTCAACTTTGGGAATAGGAAAAAGTCACACGGAGCCATATCTGGTGAATATGGAGGTTGGGGCATGACTACGGTATTGTTTTTGGCCAAAAAATTACGAACAAGCAACGACGAGTGAGCAGGTGCGTTATCGTGGTGCAACAGCCATGAATTGTTTTTCCATAAATCGGAGCGTTTTTTTCGGATTGCTTCACGCAAACGTCGCATCACTTCAAGGTAATACTCCTTATTAACCGTACGACCTTGTGGTAAGAACTCTTGATGCACTATGCCGTTATAATCAAAGAAAACAGTAAGCAAAACCTTGACATTCGATCGAACTTGACGTGCTTTTTTCGGTCTTGGCTCACCTGGGCTCTTCCATTGGGACGATTGGGCTTTGTTTTCGACATCATAACCGTACACCCATGTTTCATCACCAGTTATGACCCTTTCAAGCAAACTTGGATCGTTGTTGACGTCATTTAACAGCTCTTGAGCGATGTTCATGCGATTGCTTTTTTGGTCAAAATTTAGCAGTTTTGGAATGAATTTTGCTGCCACTCGTTTCATGCCCAAAACATTTGAAAAAATGTTATGACATGAGCCAATTGATATGCCAACTTCATCAGCAACTTCTCTAATTGTGATTCGGCGATCATTCATAACCATTTTTTCCACTTCTTTCACATTTTCATCGTTTGTTGACGTGCTGGGTCGACCGGAGCGTTCGTCATCTTCAACGTCTTCGCGGCCATCTTGGAAACGCTTATACCACTCGTAAACACTTGTTATTTTCATAGCAGACTCACCATAGGCTTAATTAAAAAGAAATACTATCGCGTATATTAAAAAGAAATACTAACTATGAAATTGGCATTCTGTTCTTAAGGGGTTAGGGTACTTGGAATTTCTCAAAAAAATCGGATTTTTATATTTTTGCATTTTCATTAAGTGTAATATCTTGAAAATGTTTCTCGAAAATTTCAAGTTGATCCGATGTTACTTTTGAGTTATTGGACCCTTACCAGCGCGTTGACCAAGTGGAGAGCTCGATACTTATACTCAAGATTATTCTCCCTCACATCCTGATGTTTTAAAAGCTTTTAAACCGATTGAAAACGATGTCAGCAATGATAATTTACTCAAAAAAATGTGTAGTTCAAGATTGAATCCATAATCAGGAAATTAAGAGCTTCAACAAACAACTAGTCTAAAAACCGTGAATACTAGTTCTACTATCGTACACATTGCCGAATACATATACATATCATTACTATTGATTATGGGTACCCTAGGACCTAATTGTGGGTATAATTCCCATTGGTATGCTGAAAAATTGAATGCTGCACGTTTGAAAGTAGCAGATCAGCGCGCGCCCACGAGACGACACTGGAGGGCAGAATGCTTCGTAGGCAACACCAAATGGAATTTTTGGAAACTTCCACATGACTGAAGAATTGTTATATGGCACAGGAATAGATGACTCGGTGTAAATAATTAATAATTCGTATTTCTGTACGTAAATCCAATTTAAACTTTGAACGCGTTTTTCTCAAAACTATGTTTCTTGAATCGGTGACCACTGTAAACTCAAAACCGCTTAGTAGATTTTTAATGAAATTTATACAGCTTCTAGAATACATAATAAACTCGTGCCTGATCGAAGGATTTTTATTTTTTCAAAAATTTGAATTTTTTAAGACCAATTAACTGTTGATTTTTACCCAAAAACTAGATTTCTTTCTGATGCTGCCATTTTGTTAATTTTTGCAAAAAAAAAAACCTTCGATCCGCCCGGGATTAACTATTCATAAAACTATTTTTTTCAATTTGATTGATTTTAGATGAATACCAAGGAGTTATGATGTCACCGCCAGGACCGTTTTTCGAAACAGGGTCAACAAAACAGCTATAACTTTTGGGATATTGATTTTTTCTTCTGAAATTTTTTGTTACAAAAATCAATTCAAAACTTGTATAATAATGCTGTATTAAATTTTTGTAGAAAAACCATCGTTTAATACCAAAAGAAATACTGAAACACTCATTATTTCGTGCCTGCAAGTACCCCTAACCCTTAAGGTAAGTTGCAAAAACTTCCCGATAGAAAGTATAATTGACTTAATCACAAAATTGGGATCTAGGTATTCAGATAAATTTTCAACTATTTATTTCGAAAATCATGTTTTCGTTTTCACTTAAACCTGAACATTGCGATTTTCAATTGAATTCACAATTTCAAACACTTAAATAATGTGTAATTATAATGCGTAGACCCTGCTTGTACATTTTTAAAAGCATCCATTATTACTAATTTCAATGACTTTATATAATTCGGCATTTTTGTAAGTCAGTTCTGTGCATGAATTTATTGCTATGTTCAATTTCGTTTAAAAAAACATCAAACATTCTTTTAAGAAACTTAATACATTATTTTACGAAATATTAAGCATCTGCTATAAGAAAATACTGACACGACTACTATATCATGTACGTATTTTTATATTATTTAATACTCATTCATTTAATTAATGGTAACGTTTTTTACACAACTGGAGAAGTTTTGTAGACTGCTCATTGGGTGACAGATTTATAGCTTCCCGAAGGAGAAGTTTATGTTTTCATAAAAAATCCGATTCGCTAATTTTATGTTTTCTTGACGTTTTCAAGCCATTCTGAATCGAACGAAATCAAATTTGAGAAAAGTATGTGTATGTGTATGTTTATGTGTGTGTGTGTGCGTGCATGTTGAACAACTGTTTGTCGTAAATCGATATTTTCTCAAAAGCGACTCGACCGATTTCAAAATTTAAAAGCCATTTGATGTATCTCGATGAGGACTATTGTTTATCAGACGATCGGTCTAGCCGTATCTTTATAAATAGCAGAAAGTGAAACATTTTTGCTTCGAAAAAAAAATTCATAAAAATATAAAACAACTTACACCATCTTTTAATGATTCAGGTGCCATCCAGCGCACAGGCAGAAGACCTTTGTACCCTTCCTATAATAATCTGTTTCATAAATATCTCGCGTCATACCAAAATCTCCAATCTTTACAGTTAGGTTTTCTGAAACCATGCAATTCCTAGCTGCTAAATCTCGATGCACAAATTTTTTTGCTGAAAGATATGCCATTCCATCAGCTATTTCAATAGCCATCTGTAATACGAACAGATAAATATAACATATAGAAATATTTTATACAACTCAATAAAAATAGTATAGAAAAACTCAATCAACACATGCACTTTTCCTCTACATTTCAGATTCATTAATGAATTACAACTCTTTAATGAATGCCCTCGTGAAAATCTTTCCCTGGCTTTGATTTTACTATGTTCTATAATTATCTTTTCTAATTTCGCGATCATCAATAATAGTGAAACATTTTTACAAAATATAAAACTTGAAACATTCGCCTATTTTATAAATTACTATTTTATTAATCATCACTATCACTATAAACGAACAATCAAATATATAAATCCCGTCCATTAATCTCGTGAACGTTTTTCAAACATTGTTTCAAAATTTCAAACGGCAAAATCAAAATAAGTCATTCATAAAACATATATTTGCATTTTCTTTTAAAATCCGTTATTATGCAAAATGGGTATTATTTAGTTAGAGGTAGTAAACAATTCTTGCATCGAGAAAAAAATTATCATAAAAATTAATTAGAGTTAAATGATAGTTAGTTAATTAGATGTTAAAATAGTAAATGGACATATGAACGTCAAATTATAGTTATTCACAGATATTTTATTATTTCTCTTTTTGCAACCAAATTTTTCGTCTGAACAAATAATGAAAATTCTTAGACCTTAGTTAAGCACTTCGAACTATTTTACCTTTTCAAATACAGTTTTACATTTTGGCCATAAATTTTAATGTTTTCCATTGACTCAACTTAGGCTTCCATAATAAATAAAGATTTTTACATTTTTTATATTAAAAATCTGATTTTATATAGAATTTACAGTACCGTACAATCAAAAAACATACTGAACGAGAATGTTTCGAATAAAATAACCATGGGTATTTTATATTTTCTCGACGTTTTTTCTCGAGGGAATAGCAATAAAAATCATATAAAAGCAGTTAAAGACACAAGATGTTATAATATATTTATACTAAATATAATCACTGATTATATTTGATTATATCACTGGATACTGATTATTATTATTCAGTATCCAATATTTACATCATCATGCCTTGAATTGGTAAATGTTTATAAATCACCTGTAAAATTCTCTTAAGTGTTGGTGGTTGTACGCAAATCTCCGGATCATACACATCACTATCTGGACGATGAGAGCGAAGATAGCTTTTGAGATCACCATTGGCCATCAATTCCATAACCACTAAAGTAGGCTGACCACGGGAAACACACTCCAAGCAGGCGTACCACATGGGCAGTATCAAACGCTTCATGACAGATGCCTCGTTCAAAACTCAATGCGCTCGCGATCCGTGGCGTGCTCATTCACAGTTTTAATCGCACATTTGATTTCACTGTTGCCTTGTACTAAATCGCAAGCTATACCCTCGTACACCTATATAAAATATATACGTCAGACATAAATAAAATAAGATAAAGTCAACGTAATATTGATTTAATCCTGATTGCGCTATGTGAATGAAACATTGAATAATAATGTTCATAATGATATGATTTTTATTTATATGCAGAACACAGCAACAAGTGATCGGGCACCTACAGTAATATTTAAAAAACTTGAATATCAAAATGTGCCAATTCAATTTGAATATCAGATCTAGATTATGCAAGCAAGCATATGGCAATTGCACTGCAATAGGTAAACCATCCATTTAATTTATACATACTTCTACATTCATAACAGTTAGTTATTTTTTATACAAAAGATTATTTGGAATTTTTCTTTAGTGCTGAACAACGTTTGCCGAGCCAGCTAGCTATATATAATATATATATATATATATATATATATATATATATATATATGTAGCGGCCTGTCAACACGCATCGCATTTCTACTGGACAGATAGGCTCATATGTGACAGCACGGAGGAAACAAATAATTCAAGTGTCAGATCTGATCTCGCATTTGTCTCCCTAGTCTAATTGCCAAAATTATAATTCTTGAAACCTTTTCTTTCAATTGTAAATACAAAAATACCAATCACATTTTATAAACGATCAATATGATAACACATAGTGGTCGTCAATATTAATCTTCTTACTAAAATAAACCAAATATAAAACTTAATATATCCTGGAATTTATTATGACTACATATTGGATCATTTTGGTATAACATATGGACTACTACCTCCCATATATACATATCTTATCTATATTATATATATATTATTATTTTCTATATTAACAAAGTCTAATAATCGGGCATAACATCAATAAAAAACATTGAAAGGATTCGCATTTTTTTAAATGTATTTCTCCATTACATCTTCAACCAGTCTACGAATAACACACTATTATTTGTGATTTTTAAAATTAGTATTTTGTGAAAATTATGTGTAATTTCAAGTTAATGTTTATAACACATAGTGTAGTGCATTAACCATATCCTGATACCATGGATTATTAAAATTTTCCAATTTAACACTAAGATCAACTAATTGTAAGTACTATTTACTATTTTATTTTTCTTTTCACTCCAATTCAATTGTTTTAGTTTTTAATTTTATTTTTAGTTTCCACTGAATGAAGGCCGAAACGTAAGGATTATAGCCGAAACGTATGGATTAAAATAAATTTTTGAAAACAAATTCATGTTTTTTATTGATGTTATGCCCGATTATTAGACTTTGTTAATACATATGTCAACATCAAATTCAGAATCATACAAAATATATATATAAATAAATATATATATATATATATATATATATATATATAAATTGTTATAGAAAATATAGAAGACCAGGAGCATGCAAATAGAAGTTTGGAAAGAAAAATGCATAAAAATGAATAAAAAGTAATGCATGGTCATTATTTAATAGTATAAAATGGTAATAATAATTACAAATAAGGGAGAGGAAGGAAATCATTGATTTGTGTTCTCATACCAAGGACCTGCAGACTACTATTTATTATTGATATTATTATTATTATTATATATATTATAGTATAGTATATTAATATACCATTCCAAAAGAGCCTTGACCCAATTCCCCTATCAATTTTATTTTCTCTCGGGGAACTTCCCATTCATCAGGTTGGTACTGCATACTGACATATTCAGATTAACAGAAGTGATTAACTTAATGCTAGGCGGAGAAAAATACTTTCTGTGCACAAAATATGCCAAATGGATAAATAAATGAAAAGAAGTAGTGCAAGAAAAGTATATCCAACAATTTCGCCAGAAGTTAGGCCAGTAGATGGTTCCTACAAACAAAACATGTTTCATTATGTCGAATAATGTTCATTTTAACTTCAAAATAATTTTAACAAATTTTATATTAATTTGATGACAGTGTGATTTTGCATTACTATTTATGGTCTCTACGTATATATATATATATATATATATATATATATATATAGTATATATATATATATAGTAAGTTATCCTCAGGCAATACAATAAATGAAGAAACTTCTGAAAATTAGTTCTTAATTTTTCCAAACACTTTGATATAATTTTCATCATCATCAGTGACTACATTTATGGTGTCTTACATCAGTAGATGTACACAGAGCACATAATTCAGCACTACCATTTATACATTAACTTGTCTTGAACAGTGTAATTTTTTTGTTTTAAATAAAGTAATTGAATATTTTACGCTCGAAGTAAATTGTAATTGTAAGTTACTCTTGCTAAAATAATCTGTAATTTTGTGAACCATTCATGTTTCATAACTCTGCTTATTTATTACTCTATTTAAACAACAAAAAAATCTCGTTAATTTTGAATATTATATGTAATATATTCACAAATTTTTATATAAGTCTTTTATTTACTTTCATTTTAATAATGTTAATAAAAAAAATATAAAGACTGTTACCATTATCAAAAAGTATTTCATTTCGGAATATTTTCCATTTCCAGCTTTTGAGACGGCCATTCCACGAATGCTATAATTTCTGGAGTTAAATTCTTAATTGCATACATACGATTCCGTCTATAAAATCTTGCTGTGTCACGCATATTGGAACAGGTTTTGCCTTAAAAGATAAAAAGTGCTTAGATATATTTATATAAATGAATGGCATAAATGATTAGGTATGAATATATTATATAAAGAAAACATTACAAGTAAGTCAAGTCAAATGAATAACAGGTATATTTGCAGAAAAATAATTGTAAAAATAATTTTGAATAA
>NW_020538995.1:0-30010 GCF_003426905.1 Ctenocephalides felis
ATTGTGATTTAGATATCTAGATTAAATTTCCAACTGTTATTCCAAAACAAGGTTTTGCTGCTAACATTCCGATTTCTGATTGAATTTTATCACACCCATTTAAATTTTCTGTAATTATATTAATTATATTGTACAGACTCGTTTAGGATCATGATGTCTATCAAAATAAAAAGTTTCATAAAAAAAATCAGCAATCATTTACGAAAATACGGCTCGGTCGATCTTTGTCCAAACTTAAATCAGCAACGACTCCCAAATATTATTTTTAAAATAATTTACATACATTTACACAAACATACATTTTTTTCGATTTAGAATGGCTTGAAACATCAAGAAAACGTAAAATTAGCAAATCCGATTTTCTTAAAAAACAATAAAATATGTTTATAATAATTCTAAACAATAAAATATGTAGTTTTACATTGTGATTTTGTTACATAACAATTAATTATTTTGTTTATTATCTCTGATAAATTATTTTTCAAGGAACTTTTTGTTTTTCTAAAGTAAGTTATTCTGCTTATAAATCAACGCAATCTATAAATAATACAAATATAACATAGTGCCTCTTGTAAGCTTGTAACTCAACTTACATTTTATCCAATTTTCTTTACCCGAATAAAAAATGTATGAACAACGCCATTCTTGCATGTTACAACTAACTCCGGGTATGATTTTTGTTTACATTTATCAAGATAATATTTATTTGTTTTAACGATTTAGCAATTACATATTTTTTTAACAAATTAGCAATCACAAAAACTGTTACACTTCAACAGAGATCATTAAAATTAAACCGAAATGAGATTTTATAATTGTCGATATTTATAATGCAAACCGAAGTTTTATGATAGATCAATTTTATATTGCCTGACAAAAATGACGCATCTGCACAATTCACTGTAATACGCCTGTTACTACTTACCCCTGTTACAATTAAGCCTTTAGGTTTCTTATATACATATAACAAAGTATAACAAATGTATTCTAAGTGAACTAAATATGAACAAACAACACTCTTTTTTTGCACTAATTTATTAAATAATAATTTTACAAACGTTTCGAGACTAGGTTTGTCTCATCATCAGTGTGTTATAATTTAAAATCTAAAATATGGAAACCTAAATTAGCATATTATGTGTTACCCGTTACAAGTCGTTCATTATGCCCCACCAACGATCGTCGGAATCTGAATTCTCTATCAAGGTCAACTAGATAAGTCACAAAATATCAATTAGTGAAAAGATATTTTAGATTCCATATTTCTATAGATTTCCATATTTTAGATTTTAAATTATAACACGCTGGTGATGAGACAAACTTAGTATCGAAACGTTCGTAAAATTATTATTTAATAAATTAGTGCAAAAAAGAGTGTTGTTTGTTCATGTTTCTGAAGTAATAACAAAGTATGTAATTTTTTTACAGTTTGAAACTGATTGTTAAAAATTGTAGTAATTTTTTGACTTGGGGATTTGTATAAATTTTAATTTATCAATCTGTGAAATTTTTAAAAATATTTTTTTCTAGCAAGCCTTATATTTTTCCATTTTTCCTGATTATGTCCCTGTATTTTTCACATCTGCCACGTAAGCATAAAATTCAATGTTACGACCAACACACACGAGCCAGATATCCGGTCCGGCGCCTCAAAGCATTATTTCTAAAAATATTATATTTTTTACTAGGCCATAAAATAGTGTAAAGGTGCAGCCTCCTCAACATTCTCTTTGGAACGAGCAAAGTGGCGTCATTTTTCAGTTTAAGGACCTCGAAATTAGTAGCTCATGGTGTTGTAATGATATACCTGGGTGTAATTTGATAGTGAGGTTGAAGGATTAGATTAATTAAGTCGATATAAAAGTTCTATGAGTTTTTTTCTAAATTTTAATATTTTCTACTTTCCAAGACAGGATAAAAATATAGGATGTTGAGCATCCATAGATCAATCAAATTAAAAAAAAAATAGGAAAAATCATATCATAGGTGTTGTAATGAAATACCTGGATGTAATTTATAGTGAGGTTGAAGGATTAGATTAATTAGGTCGATATAAAAGTTTAATGGGCTTTTTTCACTTTAATAATATTTTGTATTAACTTTCTAAGACGGGATAAAAATATAGTATGTTGAGCATCTATAGATCAATCAAATTAAATTTGTTTTTTGGATAAATAAAAAATAAACAATTTTAGAAAAGCGTTTCTCTTCTATTATCCCTATAATATTTATATAAATATTAATATAATATCCCTATAATTGTTATAATTTAATTTCAAGTTACTTACAAATAGAAAAATAATTTTTTTTATACCTATTATATGAACACACTACACACTCTTTTTTGCACTGTTTTTGAAGTAAAACTTTTTTAGGCGCGACTAGGGTATAAATCTGGACAAATGCAACGGAAGTGCGTTACGGTCGAGTCGAGTGCCAATGCAAATATTCGTTATTCGCTCTCGATGATATCATTTCTATACGGGTCGATTATGATTAGATCATTTCAAGTTACTTACAAATAAAACAATATAATTTTGAACATATTATATGAACACACTACACACTCTTTTTTGCACTATTTTTTAAGTAAAACTTTTTTAGGCGCGACTAGGGTGTAAATCTGTACAAATGCAACGGAAGTGCGTTACGGTCGAGTCGAGTGCCAATGCAAATATTCGTCATTCGCTCTCGATGATATTATTTCTATACGGGTCGATTGTGATTAGACGTCGTGTATGTGAATAGAGATCTGTTCTTGTATGGGTACCGGCATCAACGTTGTATGCGTACCGATATCAACAAAGAAATCGGCATAGATAAATAAACATTTTAAAGTTACATCGTAGTACAAATCTTGATTTAATGAAAAATGCCTGAATCAGAAGAATATTTTACCCTGTTCCATGAAAATATTGATCAATAAGATTAATGATTAGTATGTTTATTGATTGGAAATTATTTCTATATTACTCGTAGTTTCAATAAATCTTTTAAGTTATTAAAATGAAAAATATTTCTTAGGCAAGACAGTTGTTCAAAGAATGCAATATTTTAATTATATACTTAAAGGTGTTTCATGGCGTAACGGGTGAGCCCACTGCCTTATGTGTACAGAGTCGTGAGTTCGAATCAGGGCAACCTGACCTGACCTTGAAATTATGATTTCAATTGAAAATATCTCACTTCGGGCACTGTGGTGTGAAATGGCAATGAGTAATCTCACACTATTCTTTTCTAAAAACGAGTTGACGTTTACGTTTGTGGTTCGAAATTTTCTAGATAATTATTACATATAAATCTTCTTATTCACTAATAATAAATTTAGGTATTTTCAACAGCGGTCAGAACTACGAGTTCTTATGAGCTATACTTGCTGTAGTAAATCCTAACCCAGTATTTTTTTAGCATACTGCTTGATATCAAGCTGACAAATAAAATTATGTAAATATATATATATATATATATATATATATATATATATATGTATATATATATATGTATATATGTGTGTGTGTGTGTCTTTTGTTCTATCTGAATAACTAGAAAAATGGCTTAAGCAGAAAGAAAATAAACAAATTTTCCTCTCAACAACGCCAAAGTTAAGAGTATCCAACGAAATCTTATTCAATCTCTCGTTTTTGCCGAAATATAATCCACTGTTCTACTTTATATATCTCCTCAGTCGTAGAGATTTTGATGGAAACAATCCTTTTGATCTCTGAATCTTTATTTTCTTGTTAAAACCTCGACGCAAGATTTATTCGCGGTTCGGAGTTGAGTTATAACATTTTCCGTTTTCCACATACTCTATCTTGAAGTGTTTGCGGCACTTTTTTAATATTTCCAATTCCATTCTGGATCTATTCCAATAATTAAGATTTATAGTTACACAAATATATAAATATACATGTTGTAGTTTAGCAAATATAAATTCAGCAGCATCTTTGTCGTATTCGCTACAAATTTAACAATTTATTTCAATCATATGATAACAATTTAAAGTCAATCGATCAATTAAAAATAAAAAGAAGTCGTAGTTGATTTTTCGGTCTTTATGTCTATACGTGATCAAACGATTAGTTTTATTTTATTATTATTTTTTTTGAATAATTAAATAGTGAAATTTCATTTCAATTCAATTCAACACCAATCAATTTATAAATCGTGCTAATAAAATTATTGACCATATAATTACTTATAACATGCAGGCTTAATAATTTCATGGTATTTAATTTTACTATTTGTAATTAAAAATATTAAAATATTAAATCAGTTCAAATTTTTCAATTCAACTATTTGGCTGAAACGTTTTTGTAATAAAAAAACGTTGCATAAGTGTGACACTCATTTTCGTAATAAAGCATAATACTAATCGCAAAAAAATCGAAAACGAAAATTTGTATATATTTTTACGTTTCAAAGGTTTCTGAGTATTATGGCATACCTTAAAAAAAATGGATGTATGTGTCTGTATGTGTGTGTGTGTGGATTCAAATTTTCGCCGACGATTTCGGGAACACCGATCAACCGATTTGAATAATTCAAAAAACATTCGATTTGTATTGATAAGGAGACGTGCTAAACTAAATATAATTGACTTTGAAATTTGGATGCTATAGCATTTGTCCTTCTGAATGAATTCATATCTGCGAATACTGGAGATGTATAATAGTACATATATAAGCATTTATAACGGATTTTAAGATTGTAAATGTGTTTGTAACCCCTGGAATTTGATATTTATACAAAACACTTATATATCTGCAGAGCCTTTGCTTATAAATGTTTCATTGTAGCCTTCAATTTAATAGCCGGCTCGTTTAAGCTGATGCTACAATAAAGCGACGGAAAGGGTATATGATTTATATTGAGGCGGAATTCGGAACACTTTCTGCTGGATATTCGAAGTATTCAAAATAGCAAAATAGCAAGATCGTTGTTTTTTATCACTCACACTTTATATATATATATATATATATATATATATATATATATATATATATTATTTCATATTAGAAATGAGATGTCACCGCTCCGCTCTGACCTGCTTGCGTCGAGAAATATAAAAAGTTCGGGTCTGAATGGTAATTTACTTCGAGATTTGCCGACTAGCGGAAATTATGCAATAAAGAGAAAAATATTAGATTTTGGCTTAATCGATTTCCAAACTCCAGCTTGAAATCATAGGAATAGATATACAGATATCCTAAATGAAGTTATGCCTTTAGTATATCAACAAATTTAACAGGGTTACAAGTGCCGATGATACCAAATTTATTAAAAACCTTTGACATAACAAGATTAAAATATTGAGTAATTGAACGATTATTTCACAGAAAGCCCATTATTAACCCTGGACAAACAGAAAAATATTAGAATTTTTTCTTAATCCAAATTCGCAGCATGAAATTTTTGTTTGGAGTAATTTGTAAATTTTTACCTTAATAAACATCGATGTAAAGTTTGTATGAAAGTGGATTTGTTTCTATAATATTTTTTAAAGTACAAGTACGAATTGGATAAATTATTATCAAAGCATAATCAATTTTTGACAAAACATAAAATTGTGCAAATATCTTTTAAACAGTGAATTATTATAAAGTTAAATTGGTTTCTAGTAAAATGCAAGATTTTTTCTTCCAAATATGATACAATTTATGCTATTTTAAAATAAAGCCTCAGCATTTTTATAATGTTTCGACTGTTCGTTAGATATTATTTGGTTTCTGATATTTGTTACTGGTGGAAAATATAAACATGTAGTATTTAAATGTTTGAATAAAATTGTGTTTGATTTTTATAATATTTAGGCTTGTTTCGAAGAAATTCAGAAAAAAATATTATTGTACATTATGTATAGTATTGTGTATTATGTATAAATAAATATATATATATATATATATATATATATATATATTCTACGAATGTAATATCTTATTTGCCCTTCAAGAGGGTTGATTAAGTTTTACGAGGAACTCGTCGAAAACGTAATAATTTTATTTGAAAAACGAAAATCCAGAGTTATAGGAAAAGTGGTTTGGAAATGATTCATCTACAATATGGAGTTTAACTCCTATAAAATAAATGGTGAAATAAATCAAATAATTGAGTTAAATCTTGGTAAAATTTAAGATTAATATTTTGAGGAGCTCTTCGTATTAAAGTTTTAATAAAATTTATTACACATGTCTCATACTATTATATATCACATGATGCTTTGAAAAAATTACTTAGGATAATTTAATATATTTTAACTATTTACGATTATTTTTGGAAATATCAAATTTACTTGAGAATCAATTTTGCACTTCATTTGATCAAAATAAAAAATATATATAAGATTTGCTGCAACACAGCTTTTTATGCACATTGTATTTATCTATCGACAAAATAATAATTTGACTAATTTTTTAGACTTTTTCGACATTAGTTTAAATAACCTAATAATAAGATTCAATGGAAATATATAATATATAAATTCATCATAAATTCTATAATTATACTTACTATATAATATAAATAATTCTCAGTAATAATATTTACTATGTAATAAAATTTATCTAAACTATATAAATATTTTGCTCAAACAGATGATTGTATATATTCTACGATGACAGATAAATTTAGCATGGTTCGTTCTACAAATGTATGACAACTCTATGAAATATTCAAAGAACAAATCCGAAAATAACCTGACATACTTGAAAATCCAGTTTATTTTTGAGAACTCCTTAAAATAATAGTTTTAGAAATAAGATTTATTTCGCGGCTTCAGTTCAAACTACTATTTACAAAATTGTTTCGGAAGGTTTTATTTATGAATCATATTTTATCGTATGCGATATTTTTGTGTTGCGAATTATTTAAAAACATAGCTGGTGAATTGTTCCATAGGCAGTAGTAAAGTATTTTTAATTATATTATTTTGATATGGAAGTTTCCTACCTGTAATGGTATGTTACTATATAATTAAAGACAATTATTTAAAATTAATTTTTTTTTGAGTTCCAAAATATGAGTCTAAAATAATATAAATATTGATAAACAGCCCACAATCACATAATTTTCCATAACAGAATCAACGTTGGTAGATAATATATCCAAAATTCTGATTGAATATTAAATCTAATTAGGAAATTAAGTATAATTAACGAGGTATATCAGATTCAAAGAGAAAATTCATCATTTAAAATGATAAATTCTTCAGACAGTTCAGTTTGAACGTTTCCAGGAAATTGAAAATTTTCTGCATTCCGTATCGATTGATTTGATAATGTCAAAAGTTATTAAGGTAACGACATATTTCTATTGAAGGAGCTTTTTATTTAATTGTCGAGAGCAAAAGTCGAGTTGAGATAAAAGATTTGTAGGAAGATACCTATAATTTTCTGGAAATTCATCTCAAAACCGATATTTAATTTAGTTGACTATATACCATTTATAGTTTTAAATTTAATGACTTATGGAATTTTTACCACCTTGGATTAAATATGTCAAGATTAAATTCTTAATATGTCAAGATCAAATTCTTAATATGTCAAGATTTAACAGCACCTTCTACTTCCTTTTTTTTAAATTATATAAATTGGTTTAGAGAATTCGTTATAAAGTAACTAAATAATAAATTTGTCGTATTTTGGAAGGATTTTATTCTTGGAAATTTTATTGCAAGAGAATAGTTTTCCAGGCAGCTATATAGAGTTTTCTTACCATACAGATAGTGTCGCATAAAAGAATGTATTAGAAGTACCGAATAAGTAAATAGTTTTAGTATATAACATAACTCATTTTATTTCTAAATTTAATTTCAATTAATAAAAACACTTTGTACCAATATAAAGTGTTCTTTGATACTATATAGATAGATTTCTTACTCTATAGAAAGTGTTGTATCTAACACTTCATTTGACATAGAATTTTTATGTAAAATAAATTATTTTTGTATACAATTTGACTCATCTTGTTTCTAAATTTATTTTAGTTCATAAAAACAGTTTGCTTATGTCGATACATATTTTTATAGAGGAATACTTGTACAGATTTAGAAATATTTTGTTCCAACAGAGTTACTGGAACATTTTTTTAGATAGATTTCTCACTAGTGTTAATTATATAAGTAATTATTTGAGATAAAAGTGCAATTCCAAGTATGAAAATTAAACCGTTTTCATTCATAAGATCACTTATTTCGTTTCTAACTTCATATACAATTTACATAAATATTTTGTCCATCTGAACAGGAACTCCTCCTTTTCTTGAGGAATATTATTGTTATTTGAAAATAGATTATTTCAAAAGAATGATTGAAACTAGTGATGTATGGCATCGTGCTATACGGCAAATTGCTGGAACTTCCCGTTTCGTAACGAAATGTTCGAGGAATATTAAATGGTTTTCAAATAGATTATTATGAATACTGTAACATTGTCTAATATAACGAAGTTAAAATTATTCATTTAAATTATATAAGTGAGCTTTAAAATAGCCAGAATTATAAATAAAATTTGAATTATTTTTGATATACAAAATTTGTTTTTCCAAAAAAAATGAATTTTTTTTTGAAATGCAATTGTTTTGTCAATACAAGCAAAACGTTTTTTGAATCATTTCAATAGTACGCTTATAATTCTCTCAAAAACTTCTATTTTTTGTACATTTCGCCATATATCTTCGCAATCGTTGGACTCTCAAAAACACTATTTCCATTTTCTGCACTCTTTGCTTTTCATCTCCGTAACGGCTGGACCTGCTATTGCCAAAAACTAATCAACATATCTCCCTATCAATAGGAATCGAATGTTATTTGAACCATTCAAATCGGTTGATCCGTATTGATAAAGACGCTCAATGTTTTCACAAGTGGGTGATATATCAATAAAGTGTATATGTATTATCCACGTGTGTATAGTTGTGTGTGAATATACTTGGAAGTACGTTAAACATCAAAGCAATATTTTCTTTTAAAATATTTACCAATTTGGAACGTTCGTTTGCAACGAATGCAATGGCAATGCGAGGAATAGAGTTTGTCACGAGTAGAGTTCATACGATGAGTCGTCGTCGTCGTCGTCGTCGAGGAAAACGCGTTGACATGCCGAAGCTATATATAAATTTCATACATTTCTAAAATACATACAACAACCTCTGGAAAACCCCAACAGATGCGAATCATCAATAACATTCCACGAGAAGACGAGGTATCGAGATGAACAAACTGTTTTTATAAATTAGAATTGGGTTTGGAGATGAGTCATGGTGTATACTGAACCAGCTTAGTTTACATATTTGGTATTGCAATTCTATTTTTATAAAACAAACATTCTCAGTCATTTTATTTTCAAACTTCCTGTAGTGATGGGCCGAAAATCGAAAACAAAAATTTTTGCATATCTTTCAGAAGTTTTCAAACATTTTGGCATACTTCAGAAAAAAATAGATGTGCTTGTGTGAGTGTGTGTGTTGGGAAACCAGCTCTCTCTAAAGTACGAATTGTCTAATATAAAATGTAAATATATATATATATATATATATATATATATAAATACATATTGCTTTAATAATAAACATGTCAATAAATTGATATTAATCACTGAATATATAGAGCAATCATTAAACTGCTATTAACACTATGCCATTACCAACTCTGTTCGTTCAGAGTTCTCCTCCATTAAATATGGCTCAATTGTTATTAATTTAAACGTCCTATACTGAATATAATAATCAGGTGTCCGTTTGAGCTTCATATAATATTTTGATCGATATCTTTATTGTAATTCCATTAGCCGCTCACTAAAAGCACTTTATCATAGTGGCGCATTTGTCTTTCGGCCAGAAAAAACAAAATGAATTTGTGGAACGCTATGAGTAATGATCCCGAAATTGTTTGTTACCAATACCAGAGCCAAACTTTAGCAATATCTCTCATCTTCATATAATATTAATATTTAAAGAATCATTTCCTATTTGTCTAAACGTCTTTGCTATATGTGAAAAGATTTATTTTCCAACTGCTACGTGCAAGTTCAAATATTTTACGTCGTATGTCGCGAGTACTGTCGTTCGCAAAACTAATAGGTTTTTCTCTATCAGACCGTTCGGTCTTTAATTTAAACTTTGCTCATCAATGACAAGTTTCTACTGCTTTTCTTTAAATAATTTATTTCTTTTCTACAACGAATTTGTAGTCTCACATACGCTTTTTTCTTTAGAGTCGGAAACTTTATTGGAAAATTAGATTTGGAGCTTTTAAATACTAATTAAAAATTTTATTCAATAGTTATGTATTGAATTATATGTCTAATTTTTTTGAAGTTATTTAATTTTGATGGATTTGCCATTAGTGAGCAAATATTGCAATTGAAAAATCACAATAAATAAACCGTGACTGGGTGAACAGAAAATTTTTAAAGACTCACAAGGAGAACCTCAGGATTACTCTTGTGAGACTTTGATGAAATTGCGCATGGTGATAAAGTTAACAGTCTAATCGAATATCCTAAAATATTACAGGCCAATGAGAAGTGCTTTAATTATAAAAAAAGAGTGCGTGTAAGGTTCACACGCGATTGAAGTGAAACTTTTTTGTTATCAAAGGATGTCATTTCAATTGTAAATAAATAGATCATATAACAATTATGAATAATGTTTATTAGTAATATGGTAACACTTATAATCCACATATTTATTAGTGTCAACCATTATACACATTAATATAATAAGAAATTATAAATTATATATTTATAATAACATTAAAAATATTTAAATTATTTGAAAACAATAATGTAATTGAAGTCATACTTCAAATATGAAATGATCGGTTTGCCATTGTAGTTAGCATTTGGGACTTAGACCTTCATTAGGGAAATGAAGTAATTGCTGATTAATAAATTCTATAGTTCACACAGTGGATTATGTAAAACAACGCCTTAAAAAATATTGTTTTCACAATTTCACTCATCATGTAATTGTGTTTGAAGAACTTCATGTAATTAAAATTAACATACATTCATTGACTGGTTATATTTTTTTTACTTTTTCGCTGGCGGTATAACTCATTCTTTGAGCAGCTGTAGTATATGTCTTGCCTATAAAAATATTTTCCGTTTTAGTAATAACCTCAAAGGTATATAGTAACCTCGAAAACCTCGAATAATACAAATTACTTCAAACAACTTCAAACTTACGCTGCTTACACGGCAAAGATTTCTCATTTGTTTTATTATTTGCACTACATTTATTCATGGGGAACGGCATAAAATATGCTTCCGATCCATACATTTTTTTTTAACTCAAGATTTGTACTACTATTTAATCTTAAAATGTAATAACATGAAACACCGAAAAATGAACAATAAGCTTCACGCTTTCGGTCAAGTACGCACGTACAAAGTCACGCATACAAAGAAGCCTCGCACATGATACCACGACCAATCACAAACGACCCCTATAGAAATGATATCATCGAGGACGAATGACAAATCATTAGCACTCGACTCGGCCGTAACGAACTTTCGTAAGGATTTACACCCTAGTCCTGCCTAAAGCAGTTTTACTTCAATAAAACTAAATTAGCCTGCTATTGGAAAGAAAGTTTTTCTACATTGACGAAAGTAAAATAGGAGTATAAAAAGATCATATTCGTCCACAGCAACCGAACCAATTATCAACGAAATTGTGTAAAATAAATCTTGAAATCCTAAAATACCAAAACACTACTTTACAAATACATTAAGTACTGATATACAAATGCAAGTATAGATATGGTAATACCTATTGAAGCAATATATGCGTGATTGAACCAAGATAGGAAAAGTATCATATTGACTGTGTGGCAACCCTTCAAGGGTTAATTCCATCTTCGAAAATCATAATTTTTTCGACTGTATCTTTTATCCCACGCATCTAACAATTAGTACAGGACACTTTTTATGCAATGGAATAAAATATCTAATTACAAAAGCGGCGTTGGCGGTGGCTCTAACAAATTTCACCGCGCTCATTACGTAACGCACGAAAGGCGCTTCTGACTTGTTGTTCGCGTCGATCGCGAACATCTAGGCAACAGCTCGTAATGCGTGTCCTTTCGAGGAAGATCTAGTCGAAAATTTACTCAAATATTAAGGAACAGTTATTAAGAGAACGTGGAATACAGGATACAATTGTAATTTTGCTGTCAAATCATTGCACAAAATTTTAGCTAACATCTTCCTGTCCATTAAATTTTGATGCCATTTACATCAATATTTTTGCGGTAACTGAAAATGGTCTTATAAAACACACTACTGTAGTCAAAAAATAGTGAAAAACTATGTGGAAATACTAAAATACTGTAATCAAATACGATGGATTAGTCAATTATAAAAACACGATCATGAAGTATTTATCAAACGTGTTTCATTTTCGTATTTTTAATTTTTTAATTCTAACATTCTTGTTAGATAGTATTGTTATTATTTAGTTGTTAGTTTGTATCTTAATTATGAAGTGCCGATTGATAGTGATTTTGTAAGTGTTATTTCACATCCTATGCGACAGTTTTCATAAAACTTTCATTGATTGTCACTTTACATCGCAAAGCTTCAAGTGAATAAAATTTCTATCGACCCTCCTTTTATTTTCATGTACCACCCTGTCATAAGCTCTCGTACATGGCACCTCAGACGGTACTTTGGTAAGTACTATTAAAGTACTATTTCTTGTCTTCTGGAATTATTTCTTCCAACCCGTCAAATATAAAGATTTAGTAACGTTTGTACCAACCGTAACTTCAGACGGTAAAAAAAGTATTAGACTCACGTGTAAACTTTATTTTGTTTCTGGCGATTTTTATGTACGACTTAATGTATTTTGTAAAACATAAATTTATATTATTTGTACGTGTTTTCGTCTTGTGCTTAAGGTTGTTCCGTCAGAAAATGATAGGGTTTTTTCTAACTGTGTTATGGTTCACATAATGCAAGAAAACAAAAATTTATTACAATTGGTGCTTACAATAAATCAAAATTTGTTAATCCCTGAGTACAAGCTTCTTTACCAAGCAAATACAATACTTTGTGTTATTTTTGAACTCTAAAAGTGACTAAATGATGTCAAATAAATTGCCCCCTGGCTGGAAAAACAGCAAAAACAACATATTTTTACAATAATGAATTAACTTTCCTTCTTTATCCTACTTATGGTATAAAAGAACCAAATGACAAATATCTGAAAAACAGCAAAAACAATATATTTTTACTATAATGAATTAACAGGGAGTTTTACTGAACACAGTCAGAACACAGTTTGATTTGTGCAATTTATTTTGATTCAATTGGTTTAGTTCTTACAAATTGGACCTTTATGCCCTTTTATTTATGAAAAGTTTAATTTCACATTTTATTTTTTAATTAATTTAACATTTATTTTAAGCTATGTGTTTAGTTTATGGGTAACTGCTTACTTAGAAATTTTCATCTGCTGTCCATAAATCAAATCTTTCAGGTATTGAGTGTCGCTTCTTTATTATCCAATACTATGCTACTGTAGTCTCTTTGAATAAACGAAATACAATTTATTTTTAAACTGTAAATATCTATCTAAATATATGATCTATACAGAGATCACTCAAAAGTGTAATGTAAAATTTTTCATACTGAAAAAAGTTTTCTTCTGATTTTGCCAAAAGAGGCAGACGTTTCTTCAACAAAGTACTAAAGACATGAATAATAATTAAGTATTAGTTAATCATTTAGAAAATTTCATCTTTTGGCCATGAATCAAAACTCCTGGATATAGAATGTTGCCTCTTTGTAGTGTCCATCACTGTTTTACTATAGCCTCTTCAAATGCGGGAAATACAATTTATTTTTAAACTCTATTTATATCTATCTAAATATATGTGCCACTCTATATAAAGATCACTGACAAAAGTAATGTGAAATTTTACTATAATTATATTTTTTCTGATTTTTCCAAAATAGGCAGATGCTTCTCTGAAGGCATAAAGGCAAAATTATTTAAGCTATGTCTTTATATAAAGCATGAGTTATGATTATTTAGAAATCTTCATCTGCTGTTCATAAATCAAAACTCCTGAATGTGGAATGTCGCCTCTTTGTAGTATCCAGTATTATGCTACTGTAGCCTCTTTAAATAAACGAAATACAATTCATTTTTAAACTCTGTAAATATCTATGATCCACTCTATAAAAAGATCACTAACAAATGTAATGTAAAATTTTTCATACTAAAAAGAATTTTCTTCATATTTTTCCAGAAGAGGTAGATGCTTCTCCAGCAAAGTATCAGTACTTCCAAGTTTCCTAAGCGCAGTATCAGTACTTTGCTGAAGAAGGATCTGCCTCTTTTGGCAAAATCAGCAGAAAATTCTGTGCAGTATGAGAAATTTCACATTATGAAGACGTAAAGGCAAAATTATATATGAACATAAGATTTTTAGTCAGAAGATTTTGAGTGACATTCTAAGACTCGAGTTACAATACTTTACAATTTTCTAGTGAAAATTAAGATTAAGTTTTACACATATTTCGTAATATTGTTGAAATAATTCAAAAATAAAATAAATCTTATTTCTCATTTAATTTTTTTTATATACTGTGCTATCAGTTAATGGTATTAGTTGACTATGAAGAAATCTCTATTTGATATCTATAAATCAAATCCCCTAGGTAGTCCAGTCATTTAAGCTTAAATTAGGTAAGAATCTCGGAACTCGAGACATCCAGCTGTAAGTCTGTAAATACTTGTATATTTGACACCCTAAAGTTGTTTCAAAACCTATATATGGTATTGACACCCGACCATATGTAGGTTTTGAGACAACTTTAGGGTGTCAATATACAAGTATTTACAGCTGGGTATCTCCAATTCCGAGGTAAACTTACTATAATAACTGGATTAAGGTGTGGTATGTCGCCTTTTTGTCATAGCCAACTGTAGCCACTTTAAATACAATTTATTTTTAAACTCTTTAAATATCTCTCTGAATAAATAATCCATACTAACTAACAAAAAAGTTATTGAATAAAATGGATTTTTCCGTCCGCAAAGAAGTTCTTTCATATTTTGTCCTAAGAGGCAGACGTTTCTCCTTCAAACTTATCAGATACAAAGGCGGAATTATTTAAGGTACACAGACTTTCAGTCATAAGATTTGTTACGAGATTCTAAGACTCCAGTTTCAGTATTTTACAATATTCCAGTAACAATTCCCGCGAACTACCTCGTCTTTTATAATGTTTCGCCATCAGCTTTGGTACACGACGTCTCAAAACGACACTTTATGAAGTAACGTAATTCTAGCGAACATTCAACATATGTGCATGAGCGGAGACGAGACTATTTCATTACGGGCGCCCTTTATTCCATAATCAACCGAGCAGTAATTGACAATAAATTCGCAATGTACGTTGTCATACGCTTCTTGTATTTGCGAGACGGCTCCATAAAATTGGAGGACGAGCAAAACAACGCTAATTTGAAATATGACGATAGAGAAAAGGCCCCATTGGGGGGGGCATATTGGAGAATGATAGAAGAAGTGCGCTAATTATGGACCGAGGCGCGACACTCGAGGCGCATTGACCGCGGATGATGAATCTCTGGAGCATTGGATGCATCATGCACGAGGATAATAAATTTATAATTTGACCGTTATAAGATAATTAATAATAATTTGGTAGTTCATTCTATCGTATCATACACGTTGCTTCTGTTATGTTTCTAAATTGCAGTCACACAAATCTACTAGCCAACTTCTTGGTAACGGAAAACTACCGTCGTAGATTGAAAAGAAGTTCGCCACTTGATTTAACCCACATTGACTTGATTTCATCAAATTAATAACTTTGAGAAGTTTATGTTTTCATAAAAAAATCCGATTCGATAATTTTAGGTTTTCTCGACGTTTCAAGCCATTCTGAATCAAATGAGATCAAATTTGGAAAAAGTATGTGTGTGTGTATCTATATAAACAGATTTTTTACCCTAAATCGATGTTTTCTCCGCCGATTTCAGAAATTTAAATGCCATTTGATGTATCTCAATGACAACTATCATCTGTCAGTTTTGTGCGACGATCTGCCAAGCCATTTCTTTGTAATTTGGAAAAAAGTGTTAAACTTTTCGTCCACATTTAAGCTCATACTATAGAATCGATTTTAAAGAATCAAAAACTGTTCGAAAGATATTAGTTGGAAATGATACGAATTAGTTTTAGGTGAAAATCTACCAAGCCGTTTTCTTGTAATTAACTTCTGAAAAAGAAATTAAGTCGGTTTTTATGAAACTTTTTTTGGCGATATATATCATGGTCTTATAGAACTTACTGAAATACGTATTACAATAAGTAGTTTAATTTTAAAAATTCATCAATATTTGAGAAAATGAGTAGTTTTTTTATGTTTGTTAAAATTAGACGATTTACTAGGTATGACAATAGAGTACTTGGTCCTAATGAACATATTAAACCATTAAAGTCCGACGGAAACTGGTTCAATTATAACAATTATTGATTTTTGAAAATTTGGTTTTAGAAAATACTCCCAGTTAATGTGTTCGTTCGTTTTCAATCATTATGTGTAATTAATCCACTCGGAATACTTTCAATCACTCATAAATTAATTTATTTTTTATTGATATCGGGAAGTTCATGTAACTTGCCTCAAGGCAAAATACCAATACCAACTAGTTTAAGTTAATAATTACAATTATTTTGTTTCTTATTTTTATATTTCTGACTGAAAATTCAAAACTTTCATACAGCAGATATATAAAGAATTTGTTACCGTCAGATTATAAACATTAGTCCATTTTGAATCCAAGACATTATAAAAATTCCAATCTATCATATTTTTGCAAAAAAAATAATTTATCAAAATATTGTCAACTAATGACTCCGATTTGCTACAGTTTCTTATTAATATTTGTTATTTACAATGATAAGTCAGATATAAATTTTGCAAAATAATAATCAAAATTTACAGGTTTCAATAAAAAAGGTACCCACTATTTCCAAATTCTCGCCAAAGCATTTTGATAGATCTAACACCCGTGCAGCACTCCAGCAGATTTCGTTGAATCTTTTTAGATACATTATCATAAATATAAATTCCCCAAATCTAAATCAGATGATTTTTCCCCAATGCGTATCCGAAATTCTCACGTCCGCCAGTCAACACTTCTCCACGTCCTCGCCTCGCCAAAATATATCATCCTCGCTAGTAGATTATTAAAAATGGTAGCGAAACATAAATGAATACTAAAAGTGAGAAAATGAGACATTAGAAGAGAGTTATAACCTTTATGCTCCATTATTTTTGTATTATGCAAAGTAATTCTTACAAAACGCCCGGCAACGTAAAAGTGCCTCATGACTTATGCTTTATGTGAATCAGAAAGTAAGTAGTTAGAGCTGAAGTGGCGAGGAGGAAAGGAGGAACAGTAGAGCACAGTTTGCGTGAAATGTGATTAGGCACCTTGTTCGGATTTTATGGCACTTAAATCCAGAGTGGGTTTTCATAATGCGTTTTTATTCGGTATATGAAACAAAGAAGGGTCGTAATTCAGAAAATAGAGCGGTGACACTTTATGGATGTTGCTGGCTTTGTTGATCGAACCGCAAAAGTTGACTTCAGGAAGCTATCTAGCCATATAAACATATTTTTAATAAAAACATGCACAGAATTAGTGCTGAGTCACTAAATAAATAGAATCAGTACAGCAGTCAGTCTATACTAAAACTAATAATATTTTATGCGCCAGTTCGAAGATTGGGATTCTGATTCAGAATGACTTGAAAGATCGCAAAAAATGAATTTAACAAATAGGATTTGGTATAAACTTTTTTCCAAGACATCAATTATTAACTTTCTGAAGGAGAAGTTTGTGTTTTCATCAATAAATCTGATTTGCTAATTTTATGTTTTCTCGACGTTTCAAGCCATTCTGAATCGAATGAGATCAAATTTGGAAAATGTATGTGTGTGTATATGTGTGTGTGTGAACATATTTTTTGGCGTAAATCGATGTTTTCTTAAAAACGTCGGGACCGATTTCAAAAATTTAAAAGCTATTTGATGCACCTTGATGAGGACTATTGTTTGCCAGTTTTGTGCAACAATCGGCCAAGCCGTTTCTTTATAAATAGCAGAAAAGTGAAAAATGTATCGTCCATGTTTTATCCCGCAATTCGGAATCAATTTTGAAAATTCAAACATCGTTCGAAAGATATTGGTTGGAAATCGTGCTGATTAGTTTTTGGTAGAGATCGGCCGGGTCGTTTTCTTGTAATGAAGTCTTAAACTTTTTTTTGAAGATTTTAATTATTATTTTTTGACGGTAGGTACCATAGTCTTATAGATCATACTAAAATATTACGGCTCTACGTCAACACGTTTCACTTTAAAATTCGTCAAAGTTTGTTAAAATTAGTATCGTTTTTTGGCATTTGTTAAAATTAGACCTTTCATCGACGTTTGATTAAAAACGTCTGAACCGATTTCAGAAATTTAAAAACCATTTGATGTATCCCAATGAGGACTGTCGTTTGTCAGCTTTGTGCGACGATCTGCCGAGCCGTTTCTTTTAATTTGAAAATAAATGTTAAACTTTTCGTCCACATTTAAGCTCATACTACCGAGTCGATTTTAAAAAAATCAAAAACTGTTTGAAAGTTATTAGCTAAAATGATACCGATTAGTTTTAGGTAAAAATCAATTTAAGCAGATTTTTATGGAACTTTTTGTGGCGATATATATCATGGTCTTATAGATCTTACTGAAATATTATGCACTTACGACAAGTAGTTTAATTTTAAAAATTCATCAAAGTTTGAGAAAATGAGTAGTTTTTTTGACGTTTGTTCAAATTAAAATTAGAATTTAGTGAGTAATAAATTACTGTATAAAAATAGTTTAGAATTATGTATTATCAATATTATTTGGAATTTAGATTCAGAATGACTTGAAACGCCGAGATAAACTTAGCAAATCGATATATCTGACAAACTTTTGTACAGCAAGTCATGAAATAAATTTTTATATTATAAAATTTTTTGTTTTGCGTTTTCGGGATAATATTCAAAATTTAAATTTTCTTTCGTACCATGACAGTCAGTGACGCAGAATCTGTTTTATTACAAACATATCTCTTCCAGAATGTTTTATCTATGCATGCATCAATAAATATTCCTTCAAACTTGAACGCAATATCGGCAATATTAATAAAATCAAAAAACACTTCATATAAGAGAATATTTTCGAAATTTTTCGCTCGCATCAAAAATAGCAAAAAGTACTCCATTTCGTGAATATATGCGAAGCGTTTTGTGAAATATCGAAACGTATGCGAAGATAATATGTTTACAGCTCCCGATTTTGCTTGTTGTATCGTGTTATGAAATATTGGCCAAAGTTGTATAAAATACATAATGTATTGGGTGAATTTCCTGGCCTTTATAAATATTAAGTGTCGAGTTTATACGGAAAACGTTTTGGATAAACAGAGTTTTGAAATATTATCGAAAATGGAAAGATGACTCTATATATAACTTTGATAATAGACGGACAAAAAATTTGAACTTTATGTAAGATAAATATATATATTCATATAGATATAATATTTTGCTTTCAAGATACTTACGATTTTGTGCACAATTATAATTCAAATGGTTTATAACTACAAGTTTCTTACTAGTCAAATCAGAAGCTAATACTACTATGCATAGTTTATCTATGGTTTGCGATTTTTTACCAGTTTAACATATGAAAAGCTATTAAATATATTATTTTTGTTTCACATAATTATTGCTTTTTTCTATTACAACAAAAGTTGTAAGAAAATTTGCGAGTCTAACAGCCATCGATAACACAATTGTCTACGAACTCGAACTTATAAATAAGTTGCCATTATTCTGTTACCAAGTTGAAGAGAATATGAAAGAATAAAATTCTGCTTTTATTGAAGAAAAGTTTTTCTATTACGAAAATCTTGATTCTGTCTGTGGAGAGGATTGATTTGTAGTATTAATTGACTCACTTGGAAAAGCTTCTGGTGTTTTTTAGAATTGAACGAGTGGTCTTCGAAGAATTTGTTTGGATTACATGTGGATTTTTATTGCACAAATTTTAACAAGCAGAGCGTGTAAATTTTATTTTTAAGATTCTTTTCCTGAATATTTTAAAAATTATTTATAAGAGTTTTTCACGTGCTGCTTTTTCTCAAAAATTTTCATTCATTTCTCCAAAGTAGTAGGCAAATCATGATAAATTGGATGTTATTAATATTTTTATCAAAACTAGGCAAAGTTGATTTGGAACATGTCAACCATATCTAGTTGGGTGTACGGCATCGTGTCTTAAGGCAAATTGCTGGAACTTCCCGTACCGTAACGAAATGTTCGAGGAATACTGAATGTTTTGAAATAGATTATTTATTGTAACATTGCCTAACATTTATAAGAATTATATAAACTAAATTGTAAAGTTGAAATTATTTGTTCAAAGTATATTAGAACTTTAGTCAGAATTAAAAATAAAATCTGAATTATTTTCGATATACAAGAAAAATATTTTTTTGAAAAAAAAAATTAAAAAAAAAGTTGAAACAAAAATCTTTTTTTTTTACGAAATCAATTATTTTGTTAAGACAAGCTGTAAATTCTTTGAATCATTTAAATCGGTCGCTTAGTTCTCTCAAAAACTGTCATTTTTTGCACATTTAGCTCCGTATCTTTGAAATGGCTGGGCCTGCCTTTGCCAAAATTTGATAAACACTTCTCCCAATCATTACTAATTGAATGTTTTCTAGAACATTTTCTACTTCTATTTTCTGCACTCTTTGCTCTTTATCTCCGTAACTGCTGAACCTACCTTTGCCAAAAACTAATCAGCTCATCTCCCTATCAATAGGAATCTAATGTTTTTTGAACCATTCAAATCGGTTGATTCGTGCGCCCGAAAACGTGACTGGAAATTTATATCCATACATACATACACAAACACACACACATCCATTTTTCTGAGGTATGCCAAAATGTTCAGAAACCTTCAAAACGTCGAGAAATGTAAAAATTTTCAATTTCGGTTTTCGGCCCATTACAATAACTTACCTTACGGGAAGTTAAAAAAAATAAAAGTTTATGAAATAACATCAATTTAATTTCAAACTTACACTTGCCATTTAACAAATCCTTTGCACATGATCTGATATTGTTTTTTCCCTGCTCTCGTCAATTTTTGAAAGAATGTTGAAACTAGATCAAATTATTTATTAGGCAATACATGTTTTAGACAAAGTTAGATTTGGAATATGTTAACCAATTAGAAAACAAAATTTTTAAAGCTATACCAATTTTAGTTCAATCTTCTGAATTATAGGAGGTACCAGATTTACAGTAAAATATAACGATGAATATATTAGAAGTGGTTAAGCTAATCTTGTTTTTAGAATAAGTTGATTTGTAAAATGATAATCCCCCAAAAAGACTGTGACATCAATTTTAGTTCAAACTTCCACTTACCATTTAACAAACCACTTTACACGACTTCAACTCCTTCTCCTTCTGCTCTCGTCAATTTCTCAAAGGTAGTTCGGCAAGTAGGCAAACCAGAATTACCATACGGTCAACTCAAGATGTTTGTAGAGTTTCCGCAAAAAGTATGCAAATAAGCCAAAACGCATTAATTCAGCAAAAGGGACAAAGACCCACTAAAGGGTCAGGGCTTTATAAGTGTTTATGGGGCAAGCCGATTATGAAGATGTCTACTTGGAGAAAATGCCACTTCAGAACGAGAGAGGATTCTTGGAATTGAGTTGTATGTTTGTTTGTTTGTGTCTATTTATAGACCGATTTGAATATATCAAGGTGAAGGTTGAAGTATATTATGAATGATGTAAGAGATTTAGATGTAATAATTTGCTTGAAGATTTTTTTATCAAAACATATAAATGGTTGCATTTTGGACTTTTGAATTCTTTAATTGACATCATCCAGAATGTGCATAATAATTCAGTATTTCGATCAGTAATATATATGTACAAAAATATGTCTTTGTGAAGTGCAATAATATGTGTAATAATTCCTGTAGGGTAGTTACAGTAATGGGCCAAAAATCGAAAATGAAAATTATTGCATTTCTTCACGTTTTAAAGGTTTCTGAACATTTTACATTATAAAAATACATTAGAAAAATGGATGTGCGTGTGTGTGTGTCCTTTGTGTGTCCGCATTTTTCGTCCACGTTTTCGGGCGAACGGATCAACCTATTTGAATGGTTTAAAATATATTCGATTACTTTTGATAGGGAGATGTGCTGATTGGTTTTTGGTGAAGGCAGGTCTGGCCATTACGGAGATGAAGAGCAAAGAGTGCAGAATATAGAAATCGAGTTTTTGGGAGAACGAAGCATCCGATTTGAATGATCTAAAAACATTCAATTTGTAATGATTGGGAGAAGAGGTGATTATTTTTTAGCAAAGGCAGGTCCAGCCATTTCGAAAATACAGATATAAATGTGCAAAAAATTGCAGTTCTTGAGAGAACTAAGCGTCCGAAATTAAAAGAAATTTGTGCTTGTTTCAACAAAATAATTGCTTTTGGAAAAAAAATTGTTTCAATTTTTTTTTGTAAGGAAACTTTTTTTCTATATCGAAAATAATTCAGATCTAAATTTTAATTCTGTTCTAATATACTTTGAACAAATAATTTCAACTTAGAAATTCAGTTTATATAATTCTTATAAATATTAGACAATGTTACAATATTTATAAAAATCTATATGAAAACATTTAACATTCCTCAATTATTTCGTTACGGTACGGGGAATTCCAGCAATTTGCCTTAATGCACGATGCCATACACCACTAGTTCAGCACCAGATCCAGCAGTTTTGAAGATTTGACATTTTGTCTCTAAAATTGCTACACGGCGCAATTGTTTTTAAGAAAAGTTAAGGATTTTCAATTTGGATATCGATTTTCAAAAATCCAAATATGAAAAAAAATTCAAATTTTTCAAAACAGTCTATTTTTTCAAAAATTTCAAAATTATCATCAAAAACTTATTTTTTCAGTTTTTTATTCGAATTATTAGTACAAAAATTTTCAGTAATTTCACTAGTTTACAACATTATTCACTATTTTTATTTTTACTTTAGTTATGTGTAATATTTATGATGATGTTTTTTTCGCACTATCATTAACTAATTATTCCAGTTATTTTAGTAAATATATAAATCAACTATATTAATTATATTATATTTTAATTTGCGATCAGTATATTTATTTATAACAATTCACTCAATAAGTAAAAATGATGTAGAATTGTTTGGCACCGAAAAAATCTTACTAAACAAAAACAAATATGTACATATATTTTATATTTAATATTATAATCACATGTCTGTGTTTTCTAATATATATGTATATTACATATTCCTCCCCAAACCAATTTAAATACATTAGTGTGGGATTTTCAAACAATTTCTCGTAACAAATCCACGATTATATCCTCCATCTATTATAATGTGGATACGTATAAATGTAAAAGACATGTTTCGAGTTTTTTTAAAAGAAAAAAGATAATTTTTATCGTGGAAATTGTATTATTTTGGGGCTCACTCGGAAAGTGTTGTGTGTTATGAGATGTTATTTTTTGCGAAACATTCTAGACAGGTAAAATATACTGATTCTCATATGGGTAGACCTTTTCACATTTTCTTATATGAGGAGAAATGTGTATATATATATATCTATATATATATATATATATATATATATATATATCGGATATGTACTATGTACCTATATGTGTACATATTTCGAATATACACTTGTATATTTTTCACCGCAACCGCTCATCGCGTTACTGCCACGTCTGTGAATAAAATAAGGCCTAGGCCAAATAGGGTATGAAATGGAATGAAAACAATAAAAGTAACAAAAAAATAAATGAGAAAAAGTTGTACGGCAGGGTGGGGAAACCATTTGCCCACAGCGTCTTTTGAGCGGGCACGAAAAAAGGATAAACATAGCTCATAAACGTGTCGTCGGCTCTCGGAGAATAAACAAAACATATTATAGTAATATATATAGAAACACATGTATAGGGGACACTGGGGTGGAATGGTTTAAGTAATACTACACTTGGCGAGGAGAGGTAAAACGGTTCAACTAATTTAGCCATCAGGTATCGTCGAAACGGCTCGAACTACCTTTCCCAAAAATTAATCAGCACGTTTTCCAATCAATGCAAATCGAATGTTTTTTGAATTATTTGTAATCAGTTGGCACGTGATCCCATAATCTAAAAATTTTGTAGTAGTAGGTAGGTACTAGACAATATCATAATATTTGCTTAAATTTTTTTACTAAGTTTTTTAGTACGTGTCACATTTCTATAATTAGCTTCCCGTATAGTTAGTTATAGTA
Source organism: Ctenocephalides felis (assembly GCF_003426905.1). Classification (NCBI taxonomy): domain Eukaryota; kingdom Metazoa; phylum Arthropoda; class Insecta; order Siphonaptera; family Pulicidae; genus Ctenocephalides; species Ctenocephalides felis. Next base: position 24,430 of record NW_020538995.1, read on the forward strand.
ATCGCAAAAAAACCGTAAATAAATCTTTTTATATATCTCTATGATTCAGAGGTTTCTGAACATTTTGGCATACCTTAGAAAAAATGAATGTATGTGTATCTGGGTGTGTGCGGATACAAATTTTGGCCGACGATTTCGGGAGCACCGATCAACGGATTTCAATACTTCAATAGTTGGAGATGTTCTGATTAATTTTTATCGAAGGCAGGTGTAGCCGTTCCGTAAATACGCGGCAACAAGTGCCAAAAAAGGTAACTCAGTTTTTGAAAGAACGGAGCGTCCGATTTTAAAAATTCAAAAAACATTTCACTTGTATTAACAAGATGAAGAACTGATTAAATTTTTAAGAAAGCAGGTCTAGCGGTTTCGAAGAAAAAAGAAGCGTTGCCATAACAACCCTATGTTACGGTCCATTTCACTGGAGAATTGGGCCAGAAATTTGTTATGAAAATCAATTTTGTTGGCAAAATTCTCAAAAAAAAATTTGTCTTCTATTTCTTCAAGTAAATGGAATTGTTTGCTAAATTTCCTCTTAATGTCGAAAGTACCAATAGTCCGCTTATTAGTTCTATATACATTTTGTTTGTAATACCATAACTAATATACGTAATCAGGCTAATATAATTTCTAAAAAATATATACAAATTAATTTTTTTCTCTCATATTTGAATTAATTTTTGTCGTAAACTTTTTATAAAAACGCACATTTGTTTCCAGATCTGTAATGAAATCAAATTGTAGAAGAGATTGTTTTTCCAAATGGTCAATAAAATTATTCTTTACTAACTTCATTCAATATTCATCTAATTTATATTCAATATTATTCAAAAATTCTAATTTGCCTTGAAATGTATTACTATAATAAAATATTTATATAATATTAAATAATTAAATTAATTCTTTATTAATAATATTGTTTTAGTTACACAAATACAAAAAGGTTGTGTAGAATCAACTGAAAATCACATTTTTAAGAATATGTTCTGGAATTTATAACTATTCGAGACTTAACAATGCCATTTCCAATTAAGTTCTTTGAAATTACAAATCTAGTTTCTACTTTTATTTCAAAAATAATATTGTCAAATTATTTAAAACTTTACAGTTTTGATTTCAAAATATATTAATTCAATCATAATTTAATAATCAATTGATAATAATAGAAAAGTTTAATAAATTAAATTTTTACAGTTTTACACTGTACTAGATGAAACTATTATTGTAATAAATATAATATGAATAATAATAATTACAAATATAAAGTGGCATTTAGCCTTAAGGCAAGTTGTATGAACTTTCCGAAATGTGTAAGAATTGACTTTATCAATCAAAATTAAAATTTAGATCTTTAGATAAAATTTTCAACTGAAAAAGTTGAAAAATGGGCCGGTAGATTTTTACCTAAAGCTAATCTAAAAATAACTAATAATTCCCAACCAATATCATTTCACAAAATATAAGAACTATTTTTAAGTAAATTATACACATTTTTTAGAAACTATTAAATATATTTGCGAATGTAGTTTTAATTAGGATTTTTTTTAGTAAAATGTATACTTGAATGATTTTATGTAATTATTTCTGCCTTATTTATCTCTATATCTCTATATATATATATATATATATATATATATATATATGTATATATATATTATATGACACAATTCTCCAACATATGGTGCTTTATAGTTTTTAACGCTCTCTTGATTCTTCCGAGGGTTTGTCATCAGCATCTTCATTGTCTCTTACAATTTTTTCCTTCATTTTTTTAATGGCAGTTTTTATTACAAAGTCGCTTCATTGTTACTTTTTTCTATTAAATTGTCAAGCATATCGAATTTCAGCGCCGGCATTTAATAGTTTGTTTAATTGGTAACAGATTTCTGGGAAGATCTTAATTATATGTGGCGATGAAGTTTATATGACTCATTTTTGTTTTGATAAAAACTAATTTGGAGTTTTTCACACCATGGTAAAATAAAGAGATGCACTTTGTAGCGTTTTAACACGTGGTTTAATTTTTTATGTTGTTTATATCATTAATTTTACATGCAGTACATAGTCGATTATAATATTTGTCTTAGTTCATTGAAAATCCTTACAAAGACAATTATATATAAATAAAACTTGTTATAAATATCATATCATACTAATTTACATTTCTATTCTAACATTTTGTCAAATCTTTGTTCATAAACTTGCAAAAATTTGGAAGAATCCTTAATTTTGAGAAAATGAAAAGTTTAGGTATTATCACAGTTTGTTTTTTTTTTAATTCTTCATATTCTGAAGCTTTATTAGACCCATACATACATTGCATTGCAATAGATCTATTAATTTCTATATTCGGAATTCATAAGTTAGAGCTTACAAATCTCATTAAATCATTTTTAGGTCATTTTTGTCTCGACCTTTTTATTCGATTTGTACGGTCTGCAGATTTTTAACATTTAATTTATTGCTCCGACATTCTGTGTTTGTTTTGCCTTCGATATTATTCATAAAATATCAAAAAAGTTTATCAAGAATATTTTCAAACAACTCTGACAAAGTTTATCAAACTCTTCAAGTGAATAACTTAATTATTATAAGGTTAAGAGAAAGATTCGTGAATTGATCGAGTGGGAGTTGCAAAAATTGAATGATTCGATAAATGAATATAGATAAAAATGTGAGTTTTTGAGAAATATCTTGACTTGATAATAATTGATTGATTTCTTGAGAAAATGACTTGGATTCCTTGGATCCCACACCTTGTTATTCAGTTTATTTATCTCTATCATCTGGATTGAATTTAGCAAAAACACTTGTTATAAATATATCCATTTGTTTTATTTTTTTCAAAACGATTCCACTGGCGATTAATTCGTGGCAGAAAACTGTTCGTCTCCCACAAATGTCAAATAGATCGTCATCATTTTGAAATAATATCATAGTAGTTTGACTGGCGCTTCGCGCGTAGCTGACAAATTTATGAACTCGTCTGATGGATTGACAAGCATCAGCCATGGAAAAGTGCACCAGAAAGCATTTTGAATAAAATATACGCTTCGACGGAATAAATGATTCAGAAGAATTTGAAATCACTATAAAATATATGGATATCATGACATAGTTTTTGAAATATTCCTAATAAATTTTGTTTCTGGAGGTCGCATTCTATTTTTTCAACAGGACTTTTATTTTTATCTATAAGGGGAGTTCCTATTGATATTGTCTTAGGTCTTTTATGAAATAAATATAATCTTAAGATTCAATAATTATATTTCAATAAAATAAAGCTAGATCGACGCTTTAACAAATTCCTCTTATTGATTTTTTTACAATTAATCATTTTCTAGAATATGTGCGGTGTTGCAACTTACTCCGTGTTTGGATCTGGTTGAAGCATCTACCGGGACAAATAGCAAAATGACAATAATGCCTCTAATAATTTATTCTTAGCTTATTTTGGTTTTGAGTATTTTTTCGTAAATCAACGTAAACTACACAATTATCACAACGCATATAAAAAATATATAGTGTCTCTAGTAATACAATTTGTCCCCTAATAGAAATGCATTATGCAAACTTTTTGAAGTGAAATACGCACTGATGAAACAGGTGTATAAAATTAGCTGAAAACTAAGGTGTAGAAAACCCAATTTCTGAATTCCTGCAATATGAATACCTCGTAAATGAACAAGTTTGATCACATCAGGAAAAGTCTTTCACTATACATTTTCCCTCCCGGGTAAAATTAATAAATGCCAAATTTTCTAAAGAAAACTTGCAAAATCCAGCATGGTTTTCCATGATGTGTAAAACGAGAAGTTAAGCCGGAATAACAAGCGTATAATACCCGTTTAGGGGATTTTCATTGTCCGTAATATGCGAAGTCTGTTCCAACATTGTATTCCATTGTCTTATATTGTTCTACGGTGGTTGGTCTATACAATTTTGCATATGTTGTGTGTGTGCAAATTGCGTGCAATTCCAGAACATAAGTCTATTTAGTCCGTAATACACCATGTATTTGTACATAAATTGCATGCCACTTGAATAGACTGAGAAAATCAGAGGTTGTTTGAGAAAATTGGACTGATGGTCTTAATAGCTAAAAAAAACTCCATTCGTTCTTATAGTATAAACTTGAAAATAAAATGTTGTTGAATTACAAATTTAATCAAATCTTGGTCAACTTTAGACAAAATACATATATGTCGATGTGTATATGTGTCATAGATTTATGCCTGTGAATCTATTTCTATGCAATTCGTCGAAATTATTTCAGCCGAAACTTCATATTATTCCCGCATGCAGCACAAAGTTGTAGAGTTATTGCCAACTCGTTGATTTGATGGCCCGTCCCAAATGTTCTCTATCCCTGAATAATAGAAAAGCGTCATATGATTTCTCGCCAAATCGCTCTCGTTTGATTTATTTTGACGTCATTATGCCTTTATCGCATTTTGGTTTTGTATTGTTATAATAATAATGAAATGTAAATGTGTTTGAATAACATATAATGGATGTGGAATACATAATGTAATACAAAATTGCAAAATTGCAGTAATAAATATTACATAAATTAAATATTTATAAACGTATACTAGTTACTCTGAAAAATACTCCACGCCCAGCAGCATAAACTCTGCTTTTAAAATATGATTGTTTATTTTATTATTATTATCGATAATATGTATACATACATTATTATGATGTTAATACTGAAAAATATACAAAATTCTATGTCGATAGAACGAAAAATATGCTATTATTTTTTGCATTTTTATCTAAAAAAGTAGAATTCGCCTCGAACCTGAATTTTTCAGAGATATCTGTCCGAACAAATTAGAATAGTACTTAATCTCTATATTTTTACATATATCTCCCAACTGGTAAATAGACAAAAAGTGCTAGTTTTGATCTATAGATCAAAATTAGGTTATTTCTAAAAATAACCAAACGAAAATACTAAAAAGTGTTTTTGTGTCATAACCTGTAACTTCGTGGACTCTTCGTTCTAAATCAAAATTATACTAAATTATCATAAATCACCAAATGTTTTTGTTCAGGAGTATTCGTTACCAGTAAAATTATATCTAATTCTATGATTCATTGCAAAATGGAATATTGAGTACACATTATTTGCCCAACATTATTTATTTAACATATTTATATGATGCACTGAAAACGCATGAATAGATTCAAATTGATACAATTAACAATACCACTAATTACCTGATCGAAATTAATTAATTAAATTGTGTTACATCATTATTACATTGAATAAAATATTTAATGACGGCATTTCTCATTATAAAAAAGCTTAATAATAGAAGTAGCAGTTTTTGCGCTCTTTGCTTGCAATATTTTCCGCGTCTTCGAATATAAAGTAAAACGCCTTCAGAAAGTTTTTCCCTGCATTATGAAAATTAACTTATAATATAGCGGTTTTTATTAGATTTTAAATAGAAGCTGCTGAGTAGTGCATTTTGCCGCATATTTACTTGAACAATATGTGTAATATAAAATATAATAAAGGTTCGAGATTTATTTTAAATTCAGTGATAATAATATAGTTTATTTTTTTTTAGTA